>NW_028297149.1:2650977-2950977 GCF_055798465.1 Pogonomyrmex barbatus
CCAGCAATGTATCAGCAGCTTCAAGAGCTCCACATTCCCTATTATTCATGAAGCGCAAAGCAATATTCCAAAGATAGCTCACCAGCGATTTGTTCTTATTATTTTTACTATCAAGGACAGAATCAGATAATTCACATTTTCCTGCCTTCTTAGTAACATAATAAGTAAGTAAAAATGATTTTTCATCTATAAATTGTATATCCATGTTTCCTTCCCACGCAGTAAGAAGGATGGAATTATAATCATTTATATCAATTTCGATATCGGTTCGAGGAAGGGCATAGAGCCTACTTTTATATTTTAATTGTTTCCTATCTGCTATTGAACTTATGACATTTCTCATAACAAATGTTTCCGTAACACGGAAAACCGAAACGACATATACGAACTTTACGTCCTATCTTCTTAGAATGAAGACAATAATCGTTATGTTTGTGTTGTTGATATGTATTAACTGTCTGTATAATAATAGTGAAATATTTTTATCTGGCAATTTACAAGTTATATGTTGTAAAATAAAGATACTTCTTCTGGAGAAGATTCACCAATAATTGATGTATTTTTAACCCAAAATTACAAATGAAAATGTTGAATATCTCTACCTTGATATTCTCGTCGCCAAAAGTAATGTATTATTTCTCCGATCGGATGATTCTTTGGAACAAATAAAATCAAGCATTGTCCGAAACTTATTGTCGAGAAATCTCGATGTTGATACAGGATCTCTAGCAATAAGAACACTGGTAGATAAAGAAGACTCATTAGACCATCCATTTACTTCACGAATATATTCGCCTAATTCATTCCACATATACTCACTAGGACTCAATGTTAGAAACCACGTTGCAGGACCGTAATGTTGCGTCATACAATTTAAATCACTTCTTGGTTTATGCCAATATTGTTCCGTATTTCTTAAAGTAGAAAAAACAGTACTTAAATCAGATTCTAATAAATCTTTTTGCAATGCTTCTAAATATTCTAAAGTCGTGTAACGGTCTCGCAAATTAGTTATATTCAATTTATGATAAATACCACGATTTAATTGACATATATTCGACGTATATATTTAATAAATAAAATAAATATTATTGGTTTAATCTATATTGTGGATGTTTTGATTTTAAACGACAATTTGATAAATTCATGATCATGAAATTTAATTGATCTAGTTTGACATTGTCCATTAATACCAAAAGGATATAAATTTGGGAAACACAACAGATTTAAATCTTTTTCATCTATCTAAAGGTTATTTAAAGGCAAATCTTGAATTTTTAACATTTGATATAAGTTGGTAGCAGATTCGCGTGTTTTTTTTTCATATAAAGGATAAATGGTCATAATGACCATCACTGTCATCAACAATCTGAGTTAACATTGCTTTGTACTGATTATTTAAGATAGTTTCTACATTATCGTTCGTTTCTTTCATTGTATCTTTTGGACTCAATAATTTGTAATCGTCATCCAAAACAAATTCATTATTGTTTTCCGCTTCCTGTATTTGAAATTCTGAATTATTCAATTTCTCTAAACATAATATATCGTGAGTTTTTGGCAGTATAATATGACGATAAAGAGGATTGTTATGCTTTAACCATATTAAAGCATCAAATACTTTTTTAACATTTACCATTTCTTCCTAAATAATCTTAGATTTTGTCGGAATACTTCTAACTAAAATGTATAATTCATGATTTATATTTATTGGATCGGTATCCTTACATAATTTGTTCCACGTTTCTTGTAAAGGAAGTGGTAAATGAAAAGTTCTACCTTTTATTTTTTGTATCATTTGCCTTGGAGGCAATTTTTTGTTAATAACAGTTCCCATTTTAACAACAGTTTGATATGCCTTAGCTCTTTGTATGAGAATTTTTTCGAATGTGTTAAGAGATGCTATTACTTCGAGTACATCATGGACAATGAGATTATTTAAAACGCAATATGCAGGCATTAACCCGTTACGGAATTTGTTCACAATAATCGCATATATACTGTGAATTAATAATACTTCTTTTATATATGCTATTAAATCTCTCCAAACTGGAATATTTATTTATGCTTTAAACTTATTAATTTCGGATACATTTCTTTTGTAACAAAGTCTCTCACATAGTACACAAACATATCGAGGAGTGTTCATGGAGCGCTTAGTTAAAGCTTTAAACGCGTTTTTATATTTATAAATAATATCCTCATCACTCACAAAGTAGTATCGGTATACTGATGTCTGTACATACGATTTGCTGTTTCTTGTGCCAAAGTTATAATTTGATTTAATATATCTAAATCAGCAGATGTTAAAGTTTTCTCTAACATTTTTTCATAGAAATTTGTCATTTGATAAACTAACCGTTTAAAATATTTGACCAATGAGAAATGAGGTGATAACAATTGAACAGGAAGAAACATCGCTTTGCAAAGAGTTGTATCAATGTAACAAATATATGTGTGACCCAATTTCATATTTGAATTCTCTTTTATTGTACATTTATGAATTTTCTGTAATAATTCCGGTATTCTCTTGAAAGTACATGTACTTATCATTCGGAGGAATGTTTCATAACGATCAATTAAAATTGGATCATGAATTTTACATAATTCGTTACATAACCATGACTTTTTTGTTTGTCCTTTTATTAAAGGTAATACATTTGTATTTTGGTCTTTTAATTCCAGAGATTGTGATGAAATAATATTACGATACATAGAATCGATAAAATAATTTTCAGACGAAGTTGTATGCCTCGATTTGCCACAAAATGCACCTAATTTATCACTAATTGTGTTATGTTTAATAGCAAGACTGAAGCATACTTCTGATTTCTTTTTTAGTAAAGCTAATATTTTATACATATTGCGAACATGACTGTCTCGAATATGCATACAATTTCTAACCGTTTTTCAACGTGATTTTTAATATCAAATTTGTTAAAAAAAAAATAATATATCTCCTCAATAGTTTTAGGATTACGAAACTTAATATTATTTCGTGATCAAAACTTTTCATATTTTTTAATATTTTTGGCAATATCGCGATTATTATTTTTAACAAAAGTGGATTTCAATTTCTTTTTTTAATTATATCGTTTATTATATCATTTCGGAATGTGATGTTTTTATGCGTTATACATATACATACTGAATTAATTATACAATTATAAAAACAGTTACAGAGAATCGAAAGCCAAGTTAAAACGTTTATGTAAAATGATAATGTTAATATTCTTTGCCAATTAATTTATAAATTTTTATAAAAATTGTGAAATAAAAAGTATTAAAATTAATTAATTAGTTGAAAAAAATTTGAAGTCAAATTGAAATGTTCATGTAATAAAATGTTAACGTTTATATATTTTTATACTCATATATGTTACAGTAAAATATAATATATGCATTCTCCTTAACCTTGTCCTTTGCCATTCAATTAATCCTAATTAATTAATTTTAGCATTTTTTCCCCATTATAGTTAGATAAAGCTAGTTATTTTATATTATACAAATATGTATATGAATATGTATATGATCTAAATTGAAGTGTTCATATAACAAAATGTAATTTATACATATTTCTATATTCATCTAAAGCTATATTTTAACTTCATTCTTAATTTATAAGATTTTATTCATCCATATACATATCAGGTCCTTTTAGAGTATCGTTTATGTCTTTTAAACATTGTTTTTTTGTACACACATATTAGATCCTTTTAAGGTATTATTTAACATCTCTCTTGAACATTAATACTTTTTATGTAACTTTCATTTAACCTGCAACAGGAAGAAACATTACAATAAATAAATATCTTTTTTTCATAAAAATTATAAAATTTATCAATTCATTACACAATTACTAAAGTAAAATGATAATGTCAATATTAACATTTCAACTGGGCTTCCTATTCTTTTGAATTTTATTCTTTGTCGTTCAATTAATAATTAATTAATTTTAGGATTTTTTCCCAACCACAGTTAGACAAAGCTAGTTATTTTGTATTATATAGATATGTATATGATATTAATAGACAAAGTTAGTTATTTTATATTATAATATATAAATATGTATAAAAATATGAATCTAAATAACATTAAATTTCAGATAACATGAAATGTTTTTATAATAAAATAGTAACATTTATATTTTTATATTCTAAAACCATATTTTAATGTCGCCCTTAATTTAAAAGATTTCATTCACCCATACATATCAGGCCCTTTTTAGAGTATCGTTTCTTTTAAAGTATTGTCTCTTTTAAACACACATACTAGATCTTTTTAACACACATACTAGATCTTTTTAACACACATACTAGATCTTTTTAGAGTATTATTTAACATCTCTTTTGAACATTGATAATTTTTTTATTTCACTATTTTTATGTACATATTTATGTAAATATTTATGTAAACAATTTTAAGTAAATTTTGTATAAATAATTATAAGTTATCAATCAATGTTCAAAAGCGAAATAAATGATATACCCTCAATGGAATTAATATGTGTGTACAAATGAAATGGTTTTAAATCAATATTAAAATATATAAATGTTATCATTTTATCACATGATTTCAATTCGACTTCAGATTCTTTTCAAATAATTAACTAATTTTAATATTTTTTTTATGATTTGTATAAAAATATAAATGTAAACAGATAAAACTCCAAGAATATCTTTTTATTACTTCAGGTTTATGTTATCTAGATTCATACTCAAATATTCAATAATATAAAACAATTAGCTCTATCCAATTGTGATGGGGAAATTTACATAACATCAAATTTAAATTCATATAATAAAATGGGAACATTTACATATATTTTTATACTCATCTAAAGTTATGTTTTAATGTCGCCCTTAATTTAAAAGATTTCATTCACTCATACATATCAGGTCCTTTTAAAATATCGTTTATGTCTCTTTTAAACATTGTTTTCTTGTACACATACTAGATCCTTTTAGGATATTATTTGACATCTTTTTTGAATATTGATAATTTTTATGTAACTTTTATTAAAACCTGCAAGAAGAAGAAATGTTAAAATAAATAAATATCTTTTTTTGTAAACAAAATAAAAGAATTACAAAATTTATCAATTAATTATACAACTACAGAAACAGTTACAAAGAATCGAAAGTCAAGTTGAATAATGTTAATATTAATATTGAAACTGTTGTGCGGGTTGTTTCGGGGGTCGACCAGGGAGTCGGTGTGATGGAAGCACTCAACATCTTATTTGCTTGTCAATAAATTTTATTAAAATGACACAGGTTGTCCTTCTTAATTTGGACCGCGACGTGACGGCAAGACAAATCTCAATGAGTTCCGCCTTCTCGTACCGGTCTTCCGTTTTTATCCTATTCCAGGCGGCCTTGCAGCATAATCGAAAGGTTCGTTAGCGTTCGCGGAATATTTCTGGGTTGCGCGGCGGCTTTCCGCGTAAGGGCCGCGCAACCCGGATAGCGATTGCTTCACGTGGAGCGATTACAAAAGTAAATACGCGATTAGTACTGTAGTTTGGCGGTCACTATCGCTTAACAAAATAATAATCGTCGGATGAGTATCGCTTGCCGTAATCCGCTCGTTAGCGGTGGACGCGATTGCGTTCTTGGCGCTCGCGACAAAACATTTATATAAAATGATAATGTTAATACAAACATTAACATTTCAATTTGGCTTCCTATTCTTCTGAACTTATTTCTTTGTCATTCAATTAATAAATAATCAATTTTAGCAGTTTTTTCCAACTACAATTAGATAAAACTAATTATTTTATATTATATAAATAAGTATATGAATATGGTTCAGAAACATTAAATTGAAATGTTTATATAATAAAATGGTAACATTTATATATATTTTTATATTTATCTAAAGCCATATTTTAACGCCCTTAATTTAGAAGATTTTATTCACTCATACATATCATGTTCTTTTAGAGTATTTTTTATGTCTCTTTTAAACATTATTTTCTTGTACACACATTAGATCCTTTTAGAGTATTATTTAACATCTCTTTTGAACATTGATAATTGTTATGTAATTTTTATTTAAATCTGCAAGAGTAAAAAAAACGTTACAATGGATAAATATCTTTTTTTCATAAAAAGAAATAAAATAATTACACAACTTACAAAACAGTTAGAAAGAATCGAAATCCAAATTGAAACATTTATGTAAAATGATTTTTCTGAACTTTATTCTTTGTCGTTCAATTAATAATTAAATAATTTTAGCATTTTTTCCCAATCACACTTAGATAAAATTAATTATTTTATATTATATAGATATGTATTATATAGATATGTATATGAATAAATATGTCTAGATAACATCAACTTGAAATGTTCATATAATAAAATGTTCATATGATAAAATAACATTTATATATATTTTTATACTTATCTAGTCATATTTTAATTTCACTTAATTTAGAAGATTTCATTCAACCATACATATCAGATCCTTTTAGGATATCGTTTATTAAACATTAATAACAATAATGGAACTTTTATATATTTTAATCTGCAAGAAGAAGAAACATTGAAATAAATAAATATCTTTTTTTCATAAAAAGAAATAAAAGAATTATAAAATTTTTTCAACTTGGATTCCTATTCTTCTAAACATAATCTTTGCCATTCAATTAATGTTTATAAATTTTATAAAAATCGTGATTAATTAAAAAAGAATCTAAAGTTGAATTGAAATGTTCATGTAAAAATAAAATAATAAAATAGAAAAATAAAACTTACTTGCAAAATATAGTAGACATAAACATGAGTTACACTCCGAAACAAATTATCACAAACTGTTAAACTCGCCGCAAACGTCAACATCGTTGGCCATCACTCGGACGTGCAGAAAAAGAGTAAGCATACTATGCAATAGTAGTAAGCAATTTATTAATACTGCTAATGTTTCCTTTCCAATGCACGCGTATTTATTACACACGCGTATTTATTATTATATTGATACCCGAGAGGTTTACAACCAAAAATATTACCGTGTTTACATCAATCAATCAATCTTATCGACCCAGTGGATAAATCAGGCCGATAAGTCAGAGTTACTGCAGGACCTTGAGAACATTGATTCGCTAGATCCTACAATAATCCTGACTTATCAGTCTGATCCTGACTTATCCGCTGGGTCGATAAGATTAATAATGACATCTCGTGACAGACGTTGTAGTCGTACAAAGGCGACGATAATAATGATGATGTTTCTTAGTAAAAATTTCTAAGTAAAAATTTCCAAATCGGACTTTGCAATATCTCTGCTTATAGAGCACATAGCAGAAAAATAAAAATATTTTTATTATGCAAGTCGGACTCAAGCTATCGATCAAATCTATTTAAAACTTGATCAGTTTAGCCGTTATTGAGATTCGATAATTTCGGATGCTCGCATCTCGCCGACTCGCGTAAAGTCACATCACATGGTAGTTCTCGGTTGACTTGACACCTGAGACACTATCGTATCTCTTGATTAAGATACGAAAAATTAATTACTTAATAATTACTTAATATTTTATATTTTAGGTTAAAATATAGTATGATAAAATATAAAATATTTCGTCAATTATAAATTTTTCGATAACTTTACCATCGCATGAGGCCCTCCTCGATAATAAATAATTTTTAATTCGTTTTAATTAATATTTCTTTTTATCTTCAACCTATAGGTGTTATTTAGATAGTCAATATTAAGTGACCATGTATCGCAAATAGAATATTTGAAATTATAAAATTTGTCCAATGAATCACTCCAAAAGTTAATAACAGAACATATATATATATATATATATATATATATATATATATATATATGTTCATATATACATATATACATATATACATATATATATATATATATATAAATACATATATATATATATATAATATATACATATATATATATATATATATTTGTTGTATATATATATATACTTACAACAAATTTTTCAAATGATGTAAAACAATGCTACTACTGTTTACAGACAGACAGTGTGCAGTAGATTTAAAAAACTACAATAAGCGAAATGTATTATTAAATAATTATAAAATTAAGTTAAACAACGCAAATTTATATTATTTTTTAAAGAAAATTAAAGCTACTATCATTTGGGGTAGACTTTTCAATAAAAATAAAAAAATACATATCATTTTGGTTACACAATAAGCGAAATGTATTATTAAATAAAAAAAGAAAATTGTTACATACACATATGTATTAAGATAAAATGAAAGCTATTACCACTTGAATTGCGAACATATTATTTGAATTGAGTTAGACAAATTTATATTATTATTTTTTAAAGAAAATTAAAGCTACTATCATATGAATTTAGAAGATTCTTTAATTGAAATAAAAAGATACGTAACACTTTGTATGTAATATTAAATCAAGAATAAACTTGTTAAAAACTAAGTATTCTGTCGATCATCAAGAATAAACTTGTTGTTAAAAACTAAGTACTCTGGCATTAAATTTCTTTTTTAAGTTTATTTCAAATATTTAATCGTCAAGTCAAGTACTTCTTCCGTTTAACAAAAATTCAAACTTATATGCCAGTTAATCTATCATCAGCTAGAGTAAACTTTTAGAATTTCTGCTAAACGGAACAAGCACCTAATTTGGCGACTTGATATCTTAAAATAACAAAAGGAATAATTTAATACAGATGCCGGAGCATCTTATTTTTTAACATAAGTTTATTCTTGCTGGTTAATAGATCGACCTGCATTTAAGTTCGAATTTTTAACAAATGGAATAAGTTCGATTTATTTATTTATTTATTTAAAATCACATATGCCGGAGCATCTAATTCTTTAATATAAATTTACTTTTGCACATTACATGTGCACTTGGCAACTTTTTTTACTTTTTTAATAAATCTTTTTTAATAAATTTTGATATCATATACTATTTACGCAGATTAAACTTTGCTGCTACTTAACTTGGCTTATATTTATATTTGGTTAATTGCTTGTAAAAAAATCTGTAAAAATAAAAAATAATGATTTAATTAATTTGAAGAAACATACTTTATAAATTTATATCTTTAAACGAATTAAAACTCAAATTATATCTCTAACTACGTGCCGCTATAAAAAATATATATATATCTTTATATGTATATATTCATATCTTTTTTTTAAATAGATATTATAAATCTTTTTAAATTAATTTTTTTAACCTGTTATTGCACTGTCTATCACTTTCTACACACTTCACACTTATCAATTATGATTTATACTTTGATTGATATTTTGAATGTTTCTGTTAATGTATTCAATTGATATTATGATTATATGAAGTTACTAGATTTAATATAATTTATATTAGGCGCGAAAATTCTGCCTCGCCGAGTAAAGCACGTTTTCTTATTCAAGTTATTTCTTAACATATCTCGGTTTACATATATATATATATATATATATATTTGTGTTTATTCTTACGTCCACGTGAAAGACGATATTATTATTTATCCGAATATTTTTCATAATATATGTTACCGTAAAGGATTATTATTACAGGGGATTTTCTAATAGATATTAATTATTGATTTCGAAATATTCCGGACCTATTAAAGACCACTGAATAATGTAGTTTTTATTATATTTTGAACAAAATATTTTATTTCTTTTCAGTTTTCTATACCTGATACATAAAATAAGTTTAATTTTTTTCATATAATTCTTATAAACAAATTTATTATAATTTTTATTATAATTCATTAATCTTGTACTGTATTTCGTATCAACGCAAATATAACATTGTGGTCATTTTCGCGAGGGTGTTTTGAACGTCATCATTTTTATAATATAAAATTATAATTATTGACTTTAAGTTCGTGCTAATTTTGATATCTAACGTGTAAATGTAAGTACAATATTATTATCTTTCACTTTTATAAGATTATTTCTTTTTATTTTATTGGATTATAAGTTGGCGCCATTTTTTGACATTACATTTTTGTACCAATTAAAAATTTATTTATTTTTTGATATAAAAATTTTTTTTATAAATACATATATAAATTTCTTGTATATAGTTTCACTGTCGTAAGATTTGATTTATTTAAGATTAAAAGTTAGTTTATTTCATTATAATATAGTAATTTTATATATTAGATTAAAAATTGGCGCCAATTTTAGTTTAAATATTACATCTTTTGAAGCAAAGTAAAATAGATTTCTTGTATGATTTAAATGTCGAAAGATTTTTTAATTTAATCTCATTAAATAATATAATATATATAAACTCTTACATAAACTTTTATACTTTTGCACTTTTCTATAAAAATGTTTTTAATGCAAGAAAAAAAGAACAAACTTCGGATAGTGAACATAATGCAACATTAGTAATATTGAGTACAGTACAAATGACAGTGACAACAAAAACCATAGTGATATATTTGTTTATTTAAAAAATGACCGAGCAGCAAACGGAGGTAAAATAATATTTCTTAATATTATTTAATTATTTTTATTATTTTTATTAATTCTTAATATTTTTTAATATTATTTATAATTTAATATTATTTTTAATATTATTTATATATATTTATTATATATTATATATATTTATTATATATATATATATATCTAATAAATATTATTCAAATTTACAGATGGAGATAAATTTCGGCATGGAGTTCGAAAATTCGTTGATTATTACGGGAGAGGCAGCAGATTACAGGTTTGCCGCCGCCGCCGCTCCTACTATCACTGTCACTAATCCTGCTGCCGCTGCCGCCAATCCCACTATTCCCTTCGCTCCTGCCGCCGATCCTGCCGTTGCTCCTGCCACCGCTTCTGCCGCTGCTCCTGCCGTCGCCCCTGCCGCCGTCCCTGCCGCCGCCATCACTCGTGCCGTCGCTCCTGCTGTCAGTCCCGTTGAAGCTTCAGGTAATGCTTTCTCGCACTCTCTCAATTTTTCACATTCTCTCGCTTTTGTTTTCCCTCTTCTCTTGTTCTCTCTCGCTTTTTCTCGTTCTCTCGCTCTTATTTTCCCTCCTTTCCCCCCCTTCTCTCTCCCTCCCTTCCCTCCCCTTTCTCCCCTTTCCTCCCTCTGTCTAATATAATAAATATATTGTTTTTATAAGATATAATTAAATATTTTATTTTATTTTGCAGAAAGAAGGCCTAGGGGAAGACGAGCCGGCGTTCGAAGGCAGCAGGAAAACTTTATTAGATTTTTATATCAATTCTTCACTGCCCCTATTTATTGGGGCAGAGGAAGAAGAGAAAGAAGAGGAGGAAGAGAAGGAAGAGAAAGAAGAGAAGGAAGAAGAGCAACAAATTTTTATTAAATGTATGTTACATGTTATTTATGTTATATATGTTATATATGTTGTATGTTAATTATGTAATAATTTGTTAATAATTATCAATAAATGTTAATAATTTAATTATTAATAAATATAAATAAAAATAAATAAAAATAAATAAACATAATATAAATATAAATATTTTATGGTAATTGATAATATTAAAATTAATTAATTATAATTCTATTTTCATTTTTAAATTAATAAAAAAAATATAACTAATATAAATAACATTATATATATATTAGTTTATATTAATAAAATTTTTATATGCATTTATATAAAAATGATTTTGTAAAAATATAATACGTTTGTTGTCAATAATTTGTTGTAAAAATCTAATTCTATTTCTATTTCTATTTCTTATTCTATTTCTTCAATGTATTATATATTATATTATTATATTATATTACTTACTATTATATGTGACACACGTTATATTTTCTTTTTTATTAATCAATACGTACAACTTCATGAAGGACATCTGTGAAATATCAAATAAAAAAAATAAGCGCTGCAAGAGTTGTCATACAGAGACATTCATTAGCGCCTCTTGCGACAAAAAAAGGAGAGTCACGACGACGATCAGGACGTTTCTTAAATTTACCAATTTGAACTTTGCGTCACGATTGCGTCGCGATATCTCAGTTTGTAGAACACAGAGAAAAAAAATAAAAACATTTTTCTTATATAATTTGATACTCAGCTATCGATTAAGCGTAATTAAAACAGTCAATGCAGTCATTGCTGAGATATGAAAATGTAGACCGAGTTCATCCCGGGGTCTCGCGTAAATAGAGCCACGGACGTCTCGCCGCCGTTCTACGCGAACTTCGCTGCGCATGAACTTGGCGTCGAGACATCATCCGTGTCTCTTGATATAATATTATATAATATATAATATTTATATATTTATATAATATATATAATACATATATATATTTTGTAATATAAAGAAAATGCTTAACACAATTTAATTTAGTTCAATATAAAAATTTTAATTTAATTTAGTATATAACAAAATTTTTTTTCAATAGAAACTTAAATTAATTATAATACAAATAATAAATATAAATTTTTAATTCTGTAATTAAAAAAATGTTTTAATTAATATTGAGAACTACAAAAAAAAAATCAATTCAAATTTTAAAAAATTGCATGTAATCATTTATATAAGTGTTACTTTTTAATGAAAAAAAAGTTTTACAAAATTTTTTTATAAAAAATAGAATATCAAATAAAAATTCTTTCTTCCCAAGTGATAGCAGTTACTTTATTTAATTTTTTTTCATAATTTTTTTTACTGACACAAATTATATATTCTTAAAAAAATAAAAATAAAACTCAAGATTCATATCTTTGCACCCGAGAACTTTTTTATTTTAATTCAAGTATTATATTATTATAAAATTACATAATCTTATCTCTAATGTTCGAATAGTATATAATACTCAATTCTAATAATATGCACTATTTGTATAAAAGATTTGGTATCAAAGAAGTGGCGCCAAATTATAGTTATATTATCTCGAAAGTTCAATATACAATATCTTTTAAAACATAAAACCTGTGATAAGTATCAATTAAAAACTTCTTCTTTCAATCCAAGTAATAACAGTAATAACAGCTACTTATTTTATTCTCTTTAAAAATTATCAATTACTGGTGCCAGTTATATCATTTTAAAATAATAAAAATAAAACTTATGTACATATCTTTACACTCAAGAGTTTTTCTATTTCAATCCAAATATTACAAAATTACGTCATCTTATTGATGTTCAATAATAATATATGTAATATATACTACTTACCTCTAATAATATATATCATTTGTATAAAAGATTTGATATTAAAAAAGTGGCGCCAAGTTATAGTTACATCATCTCGAAAGTTTCATATGCAACTGCTTTTAAAGAATAAAATCCATGTAATACATATCTTTATATTTTCATTAAAATCTTCTTATTTTAAAACTGAAATGATAGCTGTAATTCTTTTTAAAAAATGATGATATCATGAAATTGCATTATTTGACTCAATTGAAATAATATGTATCCAATCTAAATGATATATTACTTAAATAATACCATGTATATCATTTGTATAAAAGATTTGATATCAATAATTGGCGCCAAGTTATGTAAATTATTATACAACTATTTTTAAAAAATAAAACCCAAGTAGTAATATTTGTTTCTGAATCTGACTTGAAAAGTAATATTTACATAACTAATGCAAAGAATTTCGTATTTAGAAGGTGCTTATTAACTTCGAAAATTAAATAATAAGGAGCATAAAAGCGAAAACAGTCTATTCATGCGAATAATGTTTATCGTTAATAATGAAAAGTCGATACATAAATAATTAACAAACAATATAAATAGAGACAAACAGGAAACATACGTCATTTCGACCTTATATTAAGTCATCTTCAGTGTGAAAAAATTGATAAAAAACAAAACTTATATAATGATGATCTTAATAAAAGAAGCTCAAGAAGCGAACATTCAATATCTACATATATAAAATACTGAAAATTGAATTACGTGATACTTATAAGCATTTATTTTTTACGTGACAAAAGATTTTCTTTACATATACATCGATATGCAATGGTTTGCCATTATCTGTGTGATCCACGTTTTTCAGTCGTCAAGATAGAATCATTTATAAATATTGGAAAGGGAGAAATATTGAAAGGGAGATAATTGACAGGAAGGTTTCCGACTTACTTCCGGCACTGTATGTGTTAAAAATTTAAACATTAAACCTATCACCTACTTCTTCAGAGCTCCTGAGCGTCATCCAGAGACACATCTTCCCCTAGAGCTAAACGTCCGATGATCTCACTCTCCAAACCCAAATAAGAAGGGAGGGTGTGCGTCACGACGGGGCCCGACCACGAATCAGTCGTGAAAACTCGTAATTATAATTATAAATAATTATTTTGCGAAAAAAATACCACCTCAGCCAGGAATCGAACCTGGATCTCCTGTTTACCGGGCATCTTATCCCTTCGACTATCGAGGCATGTGATATTTATCGCAAATAACGTTTAGAATAACACGTCAACAATATAATGATACACATATATACATATATTACAATATACATATATACATGTATTCTCTCGAATCCCCACGACCGGTACTCTAGAGAGATGATGGTCCTATTCTCTCGATGGATGCAGGTCGGACTGCAACAGCGACACCCTCCAACGCCATTGACAAATATACAAATAATCCTCCTGGAGCACAGGAGCGACAGGAGAGATTGCATCAAGCATGGCTCGAGCCCCCAAATAAGAAGGGAGGGTGTGCGTCACGACGGAGCCCGACCACGAACCAATCGTGAAAACTCGTAATTATTTTGCGAAAAAATATCACCTCAGCCAGGAATCGAATCTGGATCTCTTGCTTACAGGGCAGGCATCTTATCCCTTCGACTACCGAGGCATGTGATATTTATCGCAAATAACGTGTTTAGAATAATACGTCAACAATACAATGATACACATATATATGTATATTACAATATACATATATACATGTATTCTCTCGATCCCCACGACCGGTATTCCAGTTATCAGGGAATGAATTTTATAAAATTCATATCTCTCCTGACAGTTTCAGTCCCAAATCATCCTTTGATACAGTTCATAAAAAGCGGTTCATAAATCTAAGCAATTTACAAATTCCAAAAGAACACTTCTTTTACAACTAGGATAGACATTCAACCTTCCTATGTTTGACAATAAAAAAAAAATAAGAATTCATTAAAAACATCGAAAAAAACATCTTCAAATTCCACGACTTATGCAACCGTATAAGAAATGACTCCATTCTGATCTTAGACAATTTATGTCACATCGAACAACGCTTTGATCTGAATTTTTATGCACTAGGAGCTGGTTGCGAAGCACGATTATTTATAAGTAATCACCCTAATGCGCTCTTCACTAAAGCGGATAAGGGAAATGTGACTGTACTGATGGACAAAAAGTGAGTACATCAATAAATTTGAAACATTGTTGTTTAACAATACACTTATATAAAATTGACATCTGATCTTATCAAAAAATTGATAAATTTGTGTTATAAAATAAATGTATCATAAGCATTAAAAAATGATTATGTTATGCAGTATGTTTAGGAATTAGTGTATAAAGACAATATAAACAAATAAGAGCGTAAGCGAATAAAAGTAATTTTAATCTTAACTTACTATAATGATAAAATATATAAAGAATGAATGAAAGAAATGTTTTACATGTATGACTGTTTTACATGTATAATTAAAGAAAAACAATGAAAATTATTATTATTATTATTATTTGTAATACATGAAGCAGAAACTCAATTTTGTCTCGCTACATAAAAGCATGCATATAGCGACATCATCAGATTATTTTTGAAAAATGCGATTTTGTAAAATAATTTTATTATATATATTTTATTATATACATATAATTTTATTATATATTGAATTTGACATAAAATTTCTTTCAATTTCTTCTTAGAATGAATTAAATTATGTAAAAATAATAATGGGTAATGGGGATAGTTGAAAAATATTAAACTTTAAAAGCTAAACTACAATGTGTTCTTTATTTTCTGTTTCTTGCTTTTTGCCTTTTGCCTTTATGCTTCTTTGTGTACTGTTTTATTGATATGTTTCTTGTTTCTTCTGGAGTCAACTTTTATCTCGAGCAACAGAAAACAAAGAAACATTTTATTAAATACGATACAACGACGATATTGCGCGGTGAATGTAAAGTACATAATTTAATAATAACATGTCAGATAAAGAAAATGATGAAATTCAAATGGATGAAGCTTTTGGCGAATTATTCGCAAATTTTTTTACTCGCCAATAAGAATGCTGTATCGATATCTAAAACTTTTATTTAAGATGATCGTAATATGAGAACTATGAATATGAGATTATGAATATCGATCTGTAATTGGTTCATGATTGGATGAAATAAAGTAACATTTTTCTTCGAAAATTCAGAAAAAACTAATTGTAAATGGCAATATTTCTCAGCTTCATGCGACAAAAAACAAAATACAAGAGATAAAAGACAAAAAATAAGACAAGACAAGGACAAGAGACAAAACAAAACGCAAAAAGCACATTGATAGATTAGCCTTTAAAAAATGTAAATACACAGTTATAAAGTACATAAGAAATTATAAAAGTTTAGTCTAAAACATTTTTTTATATAGCTCATCATTGAAAATCAAATATATAAGTTAGAGAGATTGTTTCACCTTTGAAGGGTTGTTTCATCCCTTAAAATTCCAATTGGACATATAAAAAAATACGTGTCTCTTAGATTTTTGTGTTTAATAACATATTTCAAGGAGAATCAAATCGGTTCCGGACAGTTGTGAGGTCCCTTGTAAGTATTGAAACAGACTTAAAATAAGTATATATACCGGCTTTTCCGCCAAGAGAGACGCTATCAGCGTGCTTAAGGTGCTAAGGCTAATGTACAATATGTTCTTTGCTTCCTATTTGTCGCTATATTTTCTTTTTAAATGTTTTCCATACGCATTTAAAACGGTAAATAAACTTTATTAAAATTATATATATGTGGATGATTATATATATATGTTAATTTTATATATATATATATATATATATATATATATATATATATATATGCAATAAGACGGTAAATAAACTTTATTAAAATTATATGTATGTGGATGATGGCTTTTGTTAAGGATGAAAAAGAAAGGGTAAACATATGTAATAAGTATGGATATACATAATAGATTAAATGTATTTTTATTTTGTGAAGACAATGTAGATTGTACAGTCCGCTGTCTTTATTAATTTTTGTAACGTCGCTTGCTAGTAATATCTTCCAAAGCAAATACTCAGCATTCTATGATCGATGAAATAAATTAATTTTGGATTTCTTGAAATATCGGAACTATAGTTTTTTGAGTACGTGAGAATTTTACTAAATTCATGAAGATATTTTTGTGAAATCGTAGAAAATCGACGTTTACTGTAGTCAAGTAAATAAAGATAAATGTTTTTAAAATGCCTAAAATAGAAAATATTATATACGTGCAAACAATAGATAACCAATGCATCTATTAATATTGTGGAATCTATTGATTTACCTTCATTAACTATTAACACATCTTCAGTATCAAATACTAACGATATATCATGCAGTGAAAGAGATGAACTCATAAACACGATTTATTTAGATTGGATAAAAAAAAATTGGATGATCCAAAAAATGATCGCTAACACTATTTATAGCGATAATTGTGAATTAACAAATAATGATGAAGAGGCTTTTAGTAACAAAAATAATAATGATACAGATGATATTAATAGCTAGATTAAAAATAATAACGTAGTTAATTGTAATTTTTTAAATATTGAACGTCGTGAGAATGATGACAAATATTACATCAAAATTACAGGAATGGACTATTAGAAATCGGATAACTCATGTTGCATTAAATAAATTAATGATGTATATAAAATCTAAACATCCAGAACTTCCTCGAGATGTTCGTACTTTATTAGGCACCATGAGAAATGTACATGTAGATAATGTTGAACCGGAACACTATTATTATTTCGGAATAAATCGCTGCATAGAGAAACTTGCAGAAGCATCGCAGTATTCTTTTCAAAATTCACAGATAATCGAAATTATTATAATTATCGATGGCTTGCTTTTGTCTAAAAAATTTATGGAATCAAATTTACTATTTTATGCAATTTAGTTAACAATTACAGCAATATTGTTGTGTTTTCTGGTCCGCTTGCTCACTGACTCGTATCATTCTCTTCTTCTGCTCGCATGTCTTGTTCTCATATCAGCGTTGCTCGGCAATCATCAAATTACGTCTATTGCGTCCCCATTCCTTGATCCTGCAATTCAAGAGTGACCTCGCGGGGGCCCCAACATTCCTCTCCTTTTAAGATCGTTGATCGTTTGGTATAAGAGCGGAATCTATCCAATCTCTGATAATTAGACGATGATATGCGTCGAACTGCTTCTTCATTTTTCTCTGTTGACACGATAAGGTTAAATTTGGTTTAGAAGTCCGATTAAAAATCTCTAGTGGCGTTTGGAACTTGCGACCGAAAAATATTTCTGATGGAGATTTATGCTTTGAAGCTGCTTCACATGAAGTATAATTGTATGTGAATAAGAATTGATCTAGTTTGACTTCTCTTTATGATGATTCCTGTAAATCTAGAGAACGCTTCAACGTATTTACCATTCGTTCCGCTAACCCGTTTGAGGATGTCTTGGGAGTAAATGAATAATATTGAAATCTGTGCGAATTCTTCTGCCGTAAATTGGATATCATTGTTAAAAACTATTACTTTGAGTGGCCCATACCTCGAGAATAAATGCTGTAAATATTTACATGTCACTTGAACTACTGAAGTAATAGTTGAGAATCATTCCGCGTTGATATATCTAGAATGGCTATCCACAATGACGTAACCATTTACCAAGAATTGGGCCTGCGAAATCTATGTGGATACGCTCCCACGATGATTTTGATTCTGGCCAAGGATGGAGTGGTTTCTTTACTGGAGGCGGTTTGTGCACAATGTTCACATTTCCTAACATATCTCGATCAGACTGCATCGCAGATAATAGAAGTAGCGTCGTGCTAACTGTACTATGCGTCGGATATCAGGGTGTGCAATATGTAATTGCTTAAGAACGGCCAAACGAAGAGCATGTGGTACAACTTTGTCGTCTGATATCAATGTTTTGTCCACTACTGTTAAATAGTCTCAACGACGGTAATACGGTAGAAGGTCTTTATCTTTCATATCAGACTTTTGCCATCTAATTTGAAGACTCGATAACTTCTGCTAGGATACCGTCCCGATATGTAGCCTGTTGTAAATCTTTGCGAGCCATTTTTGGTAGAATTTGAACCAATTCCTAGACTACTTGAAGAAGCTCCGTTTCTAATTCTTGAAGAGAAGCAACCACTTCCTCTATTTCGGTGTCTGAAGTTTCAGCACTAGCCTCTTGAATGAATCTCGATAAGGTAGCATGCCCGAAATATTTCGTTTTAATATACTCGATTAAAATCGAACCCGATCAGACGGAGTGCTCAACGCTTTAATCGATTTGTGGTACGGGTATCTAATCCTTTAATCTCAGAAGTACGGAAAAGCGTTAGAAGAGATCAATGATCCGTCTAGAATAAAGTGTCGACCAAAAATAAACTTTCTAAAGCTTTCTATTACCGCGACTAGCGCAAAAGCTTCCTTTTCAATTTGGCTATATCCTTGCTGTGCTTTCGTTAGTTTCTTAGACATATGAAAGACAGCTTGTCCATCTGGATAGCGTTGTTAAAACCCCTCCAATGCTTGCCATTCGCGGCCACAATTAATGTTTGTCGGGGGTCAAAATGCGGTAGTAAAAGTGAACTTGATAAAATCGTTTTGATTTTGTGAAAAACCTTTTTGCAAGAATGAATTCCAAACAAAAGGAGTGTCCTTTGACTAATATCTGCAAGGGAGCCTTCAACCGATGCAAGTTTGGCACAAATTTCTTGTAAGGTTACTAACCCTAAAAATGAGTTCTTTCGAATTTTGCGGGACGCGCATTGAGCAAATTGCTGAATGCGTGCCGAATCTGGTTCAATTCCTCCAGCTGAAATGAGAAATCCCAGATACTTTACTGTTGACGAATGAAACTTACATTTTTTCCAAGTTAAATCGGAAACCCCAGTCTTGTAGTCGATTTAACACCATTTAATCTCGTGTCGTGCTCGAAATGACTACATCCACTGATGAGAATATCATCGAGGTAGACTAATATACCTGGAATGCTGCGAGAGTTTATTCTAGAGTGCATTAGAAAATTGCAGGGGTAGGCTTCAGTCCGAAAACTAGTCTGTTGAATACAAACAACCTTGATGAGTGTTGATTGCAAGTGTTTACATTCGTCGTTCAATTTAATTTAGAAATAAGCGCCAGAAAGATAGTTGCGTATAAGATCGTATTCCCTCGAAGTTTTGTTATGAGATCTTCTATATTTGGAATGGGATAGTCCTCTGGTTCTATATGGTAGGGCTTCATTTAATCCTGTGGAGTAATCCACACAAATTCAGATTTTATCATTTGGTTTCTTTGCAACAACGATAAATGCAGCCCATTCCGATGGGTCGATTAGAGTTAAAATTCCATTATTTACGAAGCTATCCAGCTCGGTACTCAATTGATCCTCTAGTGCTAACGGAACAGAGATTTCCGTGGAACATGAACAGAATGTGCATCCTTTTACTTTAAACGTTTGCTTTTACTTTTGTGTATTCACTCATTTTGTTAAGAGTTGTGGAAACTTGTTTGTCGACGAAGCATCTTTGATCGTGTTAATCTGCATTTTCTATAACTTCTTGTCATATTTAACCAGTCTTAACTCCTCAATGGCCTGAGCGCAGATAAGCGCTGTTTTTGAGCGATTTAAAACAATGACTTCGTCGAATATTCTTTGTACTGAAATGTTGTCTGAAAAAAAATCTTTTTGTTATGTCCAGAGACGTTTACACATACTGACTTGTACGGTTGTAGAATAGGAACAATATTTGAATGCATTAACGCAAAGCCAACAACAACTTGCACAAGAGCAAAAAATGCTTATGCAGCAAATGGAAACACACAAACAAATTATAAATTTGCTGACGACACAAGGATAAGGGATCCATATCATATTCTTGTCCACGCATTAATCCCAATGATCGTGACGTCAGCACCTGTATCTTGCATACTTAATTTCTTATTCTTAATCTTTAATTTCTTTCTGTTTATGTGGATATCCGCGTATTTACAATGCTTAAGGTCGGGGTAAGTATCCTTTCCAAGGATACTTACTTCGATCCAAAATATCGATTACAACTATGAATGGCGTTGCCCGAACATTTAGAGCTTCGAAGCGATGTTGGAAAAGCGATTTATTATCGTGGAATTATTTTTTTAAGTGCTTAACCAGATCCTTGAAACTTAAATCATGCGGCCTAGCCAGTGATAACCAATTTAACAACCGTTGATACGTCGCCGCTCATCGCCTAGTGCATTGAGCAGTAATTGAATCCGTTCCTTCTCTATTAACCTTTTAGCCCTTTCCACGAATGTGGCGTTCGTACCACAATGAAAAGGTTGTCTTTTGTTGAGTTGTGAATGAACTTACCCAGACGTTCCACAAAATTTGAAAACTGAGAAGATTTCGCGGGGGCCGATAGTTCAGTATTTGTCGTTACCAATGCCAAAGATGAGGAAACGGATTCCCTTATCCTTGTGTCGTCAGCAAATTTATAATTTGTTTGTGTGTTTCCGCCATTTGCTGCATAAGCATTTTTTGCTCTTGTGCAAGTTGTTGTTGGCTTTGCGTTAATGCACTCAAATATTGATCCATATTTGATTTTCCGCTGAAGTTTGTATCAATATTTAAAGTAAAAAGCCGCAGCGTCAATTGTTGTGTTTTCTGGTCCTGTCGCTTGCTCACTGCTGACTCGTATCACTCTCTTCTTTCGCTCGCACTTTGTTTTCACGCGTTGTTCGGCAACCATCAACCACGTCTACCATGTCCCTGTTCGTTGATCCTGTATTTCAGGAGCGACTCCGCGGGGGTCCCAACAATTGGTATTATTGGATTTATCATGGGTACAAAATGCCTGCAGATGCTAATAGATTTTTGCAACCTTTCGTAAAAGAAGTTCAAAACTTGATTACTAATGATATAACAATTAATGGAATAATTTATCCGGTTAAAATTAAAGCTTTTATTTGTGACGTACCAGCTCAATCATTTATAAAATATAGAAAAGGTCATTCAGGATATTATTCGTGTTCAAAATGTGAGGCTAAAGGCTAAACAAATATTATCTTAATAGAATGTGCTTTCCATATCTAGAGATTTCCAATATAAAAACAAATAAAAAATTCAGATTAAAATCACAACTAGATCATCACACGGGTACATTGATATTAGAATTGATTGCAAATATAGATATGGTATATGATTTCCCATCAGATCCAATACACTTATTATTCTTGGGAGAAGTTAAAAAAGTAGTTGCTTCTTTATAGTGTCACAAAAAAACTTGTGCTAAATTATCATTGCAACAACAATCAATAATATCGACGCTTAAAAGAATAAAAATGTAATATGCGATTTTAATAGAAAATCATTGTTATTAGAAAGTAAAAGATGGAAGGCTACTAAATATAGAATCTTTTTATTACATGTCACCATTTTATTCAGTTCAAAGCATATTAAATTGTATTTGGATTATGCAAAATTATTATTACGATATTATGTTAAAAGATTTATTAGTCTGTACAATAAAGAAAATGCATTGCATAATACACACAATTTATTACATCTTTGCGATGATGTAAAAAAATTCGGACCACAGCAAGAATTTAGCGCTTTCTCATTTGAAAACTATATGCAATCGATATTGAAAATGATTCGCAAAAATGATAAGCACAAATTGTTTGCCGGATGAACGAATAAAATAATTATATAAATCATAATTTAAACAATATGATATAAGATAATAAGACAATATAATAAACCTCAACTTTTAAATCCGCATTTTAATGACCTGCTTGTGAATTGTCATAACTACAACCAGTTTAGTAAAGTTGTATTTAAAAAAATGTTATTGACAACTAAAGAACCTGTTGTTGTTTATTGGATAATTGTTGTTGTTTATTGGATGGAAGTATTATAGTTATTCTGAATTTCGCTTCTAATAATGAGAATACTATTATAATTGGAAATAAGTACAAGATGTTTAAAGATTTTTATATTAAATCCTGCAAATCCTTCAAAACTCGATATTTATGAAGTCAATGACTTCGGCAATTTACAGATTTGGAATTTAAATCAAATTGCAAATAAATCTGTTAAATTAAAATACAAAAATAAATGTTATTTTTCCTTTATTATATGCACAATCATAGAAAATAAAACACATTTGTAGTTAATGTATCCAAAATTCAGAATATCATATGGAACTTATTCAGTTTATTTCATAATTTTCACAAAATTATTATAAAAACAAGACAGTAGGCAAAGAAAAAAACAATAATTAATTTCATTATTATCAGTAATATTTTTTAAATTTTAATTTGTTCTAAATAATTTATTTTCGATATGTTCCATACGATTTTGTTTATAATATTGTATAGTAAAATAAAATTTGTAATTTTATTTACTTATAGTATATAAAATAATTTTTTCTTTAGTTTAATATTGTTTTTAATGTAATCATTATCAACATACTTCCGATTTGCTTTAATACGTTACATTATTGTTATATTATGTTATATTATATTCTGTTATATTATTTATCTCATATAAAATACTTAAATAATATTACATCTCTATATTTATAATCTCTGTATATATATTCATATATAGTGTACACATATATAAACATATTAGCTTTCTTGACTTTTTTTGTTGCTGCAAATATCAACAATATTTTTAATGCTTAATACTTTATATGGTACCTCATAAATATATTCTAAAGATGCAATTGTTTTTAGTTTAAACATTTTTTACTTATATTTAATTGTACTTTATATCTGCATATACTTTAATAAAATTATAGCTTCTTTAAATTAAATTAACAAATGCATATCATGCGGAAAGTAAATTTTGATAATCACATTATATGAACTGTTGAAGTCTCTCTAAAAAAACATATTCCAAAATATATAGATCATTACTTTTTTTAATTGCTTGAATAATTAGTTCTAACTTTTAATATAAATTCTTTTATTATTCTGCTCATTCACTAATGCAACATAATTTAGAAAATGATAAACATAAAAAATAATTATCAATAATTGTATTAGCTATAATATATACTAACACATATATACTAACTTTATGTATGTGATCCAGCTTCGAAAATGTTACAGCTTTTACATGTAAAACTATTCACAGTCTATGAAAAAAAATTGTGCTTTTATTTTTATGCTTATTTAAATGGCGAAACCAACGTGGACAATAGTTTAATAGTTGCGACAGATAATACTGTTGAAGTAATACTATTAAGCTGGATAGAACACGACAAATGTTACTGGCTTCCATTTAAGTATGAACAGGTTAGTAGTAATACTAGGCGGGTTCTAACCCAGGTCCTCCGAGGGGGGTGCAGATGTGCGGGGGGGGAACGATGCGCAACCGAGGAGCTCCGAGGAGGGGGGAGGGGGGGACGGCGCGTGTTGGACGACCCAGTGCCATTGAACATAAACAGCATGCGATTGAATCGACGATTGATGCCTTCAACACCGTGATAAATAATTACGAAAAGATAAATAACGAAGATGATATAAAAAAATTGCGCGTGGATATGACGTCAGGAGGGTGGGGGGGGCGCCGCCGCAGCCGCCGCCGCCGCCACCGCGCCCGCCGCCACCGCCGCCGAGTAAAAAATAAATATCTCTCTCTCGTATACCTATTATCTCTTCCGGTTCTCTCTCTCTTATGGCGAATATTATTTTTCTAATTATTTTATGATGGGGAAGAAAGAAATGAAAGAAATACATGTTTTTTTGCATATTATATATGTTTATATTTTTAAACAAATTAAATACATTTTTAAGTGTGAAATTTTTTTTATTCACATGTTTTTATACACTAAAAACTAACAGCTCGCCATCGACGAGTTGACGTCTATCGAAGATATCGCAATCGCGTATCGCATTCGGCACTTCCTCGGGATGTGTTACAATAGACGCGATGTTGAAGAATCGCGTATACTTGGTATCGATCGTATCGACGAATCTGACGAGTCGATCGAACGTCACATCGATACATTCGTTCAGAGCAAACATTCGACGTAACGTCGATTCGATCATTGTTACGCGTATATTCAAAGATTCAAGACGTACGAGAGTAACGTCGTTCATCAGACAAATTTCTGACGGTTAACAGTCCAACTCTTATAAAATTGTCTTTGTAATCGTTTAGCAACAATTTATAGATATTCCATCGCTGCTCGTAGAGTCCCTTCCACGTTTCGAGAGACAGTATCAATTCCTGTCCCCGATCTCCCAGAGCGATCTTTCCACGTAGCTCGTGGACCAACGTTGATTTCCAGAAATTTGTAACCCGTGGCCGTCAGAGTGTAATGTCTGCTCAGTAAGCGCACCGCACGACGCTCCACCGAAATACTGTGGAAATTAAATATATAATATTGCACAATATTGGAAAAAAAGAGAAAAAAAATAAAAAAAAATGTAATTGAAACTTACGCGTTACATTCCTTCTTTTGTTTTTCGCCATTGTACGGTGCGCTGCTTCCTTTGGCGGAATATATTACATGTTGTTTGAATGATGGAGGAGCGGAATACCTTTTTTGTGCAGATCGTTCGATGGAGAACTGATCGCATAAATTTTTGACACGGCAAACCGTTAATCTCCTCTCTTCCTCTCCCTCCTTTTTTCTAGGAATTTCATTGTTGCAATCAAACATGTAGCGACATGTTCGCAAAGGAGGGCGATGACATTCAAATTTTTTTCTAGGAAAAAAGCCGTGATAAGATGACTTTTCCTAGAAATCAACGTACGTGTCGCGACGTGTTAAGAAAGAGAAGCGCCGATACTCCGGCTGCTATGAACAAATTGCGAATCAGGGAGACTTATGATGGCTTTTTCGTGGAAATCAGCGTACGTGTCGCGGCGTGTCAAAAGAAGCGCCGATACTTCGGCTGCTATAAACAAATCGAGGAGACCTATGGTGGCTTTTTTTTCGTGGAAATCGGCGTACGTGTCGCGACGTGTTAAGAGAGAAGCGCCGATACTCCGGCTGCTATAAACAAATTGGAGAGAGATCTATGATGATGCTCCGATTTAGACAAAGGGATAAAGAAATCGATGATATATAATGGGTCATGGAGTGTGCAGGATCACAGTAGATGGAAATCTAATGTGTGTGAAAAAGAGTTGATGGTGAAAATGGATAATGTTAAATATAGAAAATGTATTTAATATGATGAGGAAGACTTGTGAATATAGTGGACGAAGTGTTTGGAAATGAAGAAGAAATGGAAATTGACAATATTGACATTGATATTGAAGACGAAGAGCACGCATTGTCTGACGATAGCAATTACGTAAGTGATCAAAGTGATGACCTTACGGATTACGCAGAAAAAAATTGTTACCCGTTCGGAACTCCTTGCGTTGAATAATAATAAAAACGTATTGTTCAATACGATGTTATTATTCAACGGGTAGTGCACTAACTCTATGTGCCGAATGCATGGTTCGTCTGGCGAATACTGACATTGGAGTATTGTATGCCGTTAGGAAGCACGAGATAAATACTCTCAATGCGCTAAACAGCCAATTTTGCTCCAATTGCCAACAGTCCGTCTGTGTGATAATGCCATGCAATATATGCCCAATTTGCACAAATTGAAAAAAAACAAACAAGACAACACTGTGAACGAGTCATATGCAAGTGCTCCGGAAGAGTGTGATGTAATACAAAAACACTATGGAAAGGTTATTGAAAGAATTAACAAGTTCTCCGTTATGGGACTCAATCTCTCTTATCTACCAGTGAACGTGGCGATGTATTTTATAAAGAGACACTATATCCCAACTCCTCATTTCCCAATTCCTCGTCCAAGAGTTAAGGGACGCTACAATTCGACTCTCTGCTTCTCCGCTCCTTCTGAGAGAGCGGAAATAATTCTGGAAGTGTGCACATATTATCATTATAAAGGACACGCATATAATATATTACTACCCCTCTCGCGACAAAAAGTAGCAGAGATAATTCCAAGAAGCAAGGATAATCATATGGTTGTTCTATTCTCATCAATCTCCGAACATATTGGAAATACAACACTTTATATACTGGCTTCGAGTTAAAGCAGCTATAGAGAAAAGAAAAAAAAAAGTAAAAAAATATAAAATTATTTTGATGAGAGTACAACAATTTAAAAGAATCAAGATTTCGCAATATGGAACACCTAGAGCCAGTGGAACGCGAGCTGCTAGAACAGTGCAGCCAAGTCAGTAACTTGGTGGAGTGTTTCGCGTGGTTGCAACGATGTGAAGAGTGCATCGAACAACTCGAGGAACTTAACCGTGTTAAACGTCCTCGATTCACCATTGCAAATAGACAATTTACGATGACGAGAATCGCGCGATGCAAAAGTACAATTAGAAAGACGTTTCGTGCACGTTGGTGAGTACGCGAGTAGAGACACTGGATCTCTCGTTTAGCGAAAAATCGATACGAGATTTGAAAGCTGTATATTGACAGGTGCGGTGATCAATGTGGACTATATCGAGTCGCGACAATTTTTAGAAGACGCTGGTGGTGTAGTGCTCTCGAGCGAGTGCGAGACATTGTACAAAGACACAGATAGTGTAAAAGTGAACACTGCATTTAACGGCGAGTTTGTGACGGGTAATAAACGCGCGAACAAAAGTATAAACACTAAAAATAGTGAACTCTTTCGAATGTCAAATTTGGACGAGTGGTACGAGCACTACGTTATCGAACTCACGTTGGCGTCGCTCGAAGAATTTCAAGAATGCGACAGTGGATGGGCGTTGTCGCGAATTCTAAATTTGACTGTAAACGTGAACAAATATAATCCAATGCACGCGGGATGTTACATCGAATTACCGCGGGAAATTATGTTAAAGCGAGCGGTAATCAACGTACGATCCAATGACAATGCGTGTTTCGCGTGGTCGGTGGTCGCGGCTCTGCATTTGGCTGAAAGGAATACAAATCGGGAATTGTCGTACCTGCATTATACGACAGTGTTAAATTTGCAAGACATTACGTTTCCGATGACGTTAGATCAAATAAAGAAGTTTGAACGAATCAATGACATCTCAATCAACGTTTACGGCTTCGAGGGAGGAAAGGAGATTCTCCCGATACATCTGATATCAAGGAAGATGGAGAAGCACGCAAATCTATTGTATGTGCAGGATCCGCGCGACGATAACGCGGGGCACTTCGCGTACATCAAAGATCTGTCCCGTCTTGTGAGCTCGCAAATAAACAAGAAGAAATGCAAAAAATACTTTTGCGACCGGTATGTATTTTAACAAATTTTAT
The DNA here is from genome assembly GCF_055798465.1 of Pogonomyrmex barbatus. Taxonomy (NCBI): domain Eukaryota; kingdom Metazoa; phylum Arthropoda; class Insecta; order Hymenoptera; family Formicidae; genus Pogonomyrmex; species Pogonomyrmex barbatus. The sequence continues at coordinate 2,679,450 of NW_028297149.1, forward strand.
TATTTCTCTTATAAAATTCTCTTATAAAATTGTTTATTAAAAAATCATATTTTCCGTTTGCAGATGCCTACATTACTTCAGTTTGTCTGAAAAATTGCAGTCACATACAACGGACTGCGAAAAGATGAACAATTGTGCCATCCGACTGCCGAGCGAGGACGACAAGTGGCTCGAATTCAAGAACCACACGAATAAGGAACGACTTCCATTCATCGTTTACGCGGACTTGGAGTGCATACTACGGCGAACGGAACCAGAGAGGGAAGATGCATCGTACACATACCAGCAACACGAGGTATTTAGCATCGGATACTACGTGCGATGCTCGTAAGATGACGCGTTATCGGTATATCGATTTCGTCGCGGCGAAGACTGCGTTGCGTGGTTTGTTCGGCAACTCGAAGATTTGGCGCATCAAGTAAAAATTCTTATCCGCAAATGTCCCCATGGAAATGTTGTCGAGAGAGCAGTGGAGGCATATCGTAGCGCGACGCGTTGTCATATTTGTGAAAAACCATTTGCGTCGGACGACACGCGGGTACGCGATCATTGCCATCTTACCGGTCGTTACCGTGGTCCCGCGCACTCAAATTGTAATCTAAATTATAAAGGTTCATATTGCATTCCCATAATATTTCACAACTTATCCGGTTATGACGCGCACTTTATCATCACGGAAATAGCTACGGCGTTCGAAGGCAGGATCGACGTGCTGCCGATAACAAAAGAAAAATATATTTCGTTTACAAAACACGTTAAAGATACCACCGAGAGATCAGATTCACGAAATTGCGTACGCTTGCGGTTCATAGATTCATACAAATTTTTAAATACCAGCCTTAATAAATTAATAAATTAGCATCTTTTCTAACAAAAGAAAAATTAAAAATTTTACGTTCCGAATTTTCCACGGTATCAAACGAAAATTTTGACTTGTTGACGCGCAAAGGTGTCTTTCCGTACGAATACGTGGATCGCGCGGACAAGCTGCAGGACACGCGCCTACCATCGCATGAATCGTTCTATAGTGACTAAATGACACATTAATGGTGGGGGCTACTTTACAAGATCCACTAATTAATATTATTTTACGTTTTCGAGCGCATTCAGTAGTAATTACAGCCGATATACAAAAAATGTACTGACAAATCCTCGTCGATGAGAATGATAGGGATTATCAGCGAATTTTATGACGCTTTTCGCCAGACGAGCCAATTCGAGAATATCGACTAAACACGGTAACTTATGGACAATCTTGTGCACCATTTTTAGTAATAAGGAGCGTTCGACAATTGGCGAGTGAGGCTGAAAGTCAGTATCGTCAAGCATCACGAGTCTTGCTTCAAGATTTATACGTTGATGATATTTTAACGGGGGTAGATAATGTTAATGAAGCGAATATTTTAATTAAAGAATTGACAGAATTATTAAAGCTCGGACAATTCAAATTACATAAGTGGCGATCAAATATAACGATCATTATAACGAATTAATCCTTAAAACGAATAAAATTGATGATGAGACTGACTTTTAGGCTATAACTGATGAGCGAGATGTAGCGAAAACATTAGGTATTCGATGGCAACCGAGCAGCGATGAATTACGAATCTCAAGTCACGCATAATGCGAAATCAAAGCGAAGCGTATTGTCTGCTATTGCAAAGTTGTTCGATCCGTTGGGCTTGGCGAGTCCAATAATTATAAAAGCAAAATTGATAATGCAATTCACGTGGCAAATGAATCTTGGTTGGGATGACGATTTACCGGCAGATTTGTGCCGGATGTGGCTGGAGTATGTCCGAGATCTAAGTAAAATTCATACAACGCGAATACCGAGACAGGTTGTGGGCGTTCGAAATCCGGTGCATATCAGTCTGCATGCGTTTTGTGACGCATCAGAACGAGCTTATGGTACGTGTATTTACGTGCGAGCAATTGATGATGCAAATCGAGTTGCGTCGAGATTGTTATGCGCTAAATCACGCGTGGCGCCCGTTAAAAAATTAACCATCCCGCGGTTGGAGTTATGCGGAGCCGTTTTATTGGTCGATTTGATGCGGATTGTTCGTGAGTCGTTGACTATTGGGATTCATAAAATCTATGCATGGAGCGATTCGTCAGTTGTTCTTACGTGGATCGCGGGTGAACCGAGTCGGCAGAAAACATTTGTCGGTAATAGGGTCAGCAAAATCCAATCTATCCTGCCTAGCAGTCATTGGGGGCATGTTGCAGGTACAGAAAATCCCGCGGACTTAATCTCTCGAGGCATTAATTTTGACAATTTTCATAGCAATTCATTGTGGTGGACAGGTCCACCGTGGCTTTCGGAATTCAAAGATCCATGTCAAGGCAAGGGCGAACTTTCCGATCGGGAATTTGACATCATACAATCGGAAGAAAAGGGAAATATGCGAGTTTTTGTTGCTCGAGCTAATTCCGAGTCGATAATCGAAACAATGTTTTCTAAATTTTCATCATTAACCAAAATCGAAAGAGTACTTGCTTGGTGTTATCGATTCATTGCGAATTCTAGAAACAATTTCGAGAACCGCAATTTTGATAACTTATCCGTGAGGGATTTGCATCTGTCGCAATTAAAATTAATTAAACATGTTCAAGAGCAGTTTTTTACAAGGGAGTTGGATGACTTAAACAACGATCGCGTAAATAGAAACAGCGCGCTTGCCCATATGAGTCCATTTTTAGATAACGACGGGATTCTCAGGGTGGACGGCAGGTTGCAGAGATCCGCTATTAATCATGACAAAAAACATCCGATTTTACTGCCGGCAAGATGTCGATTTGTTGAATTATTATTTGAACGGGAACATTGTCGTATGCTACATGCCGGTCCACAAGCTTTGCTTTCTTCAATTCGGGAAAGATTTTGGCCTTTGAACGGCCGCAACACTGCTCGTAGAATAACAAGGAGATGCGTAACGTGTTTCAGGGTTAAGCCAAGGTTGTCAGATCAAATAATGGGACCGTTGCCACCTGATAGGGTTACCGCTTGTCAACGAGTATTTTCGATAGTAGGAATTGATTACGCTAGTCCTATTGTTACAGTTGCGAATAAGGGCCGAGGACAAAGAAGTCGCAAATCATATATTGCGTTGTTCATATGCTTTTCGACTAAAGCGGTTCATTTAGAAGCAGTCAGTGAGTTGATATCGAGTGCGTTCTTGGCTGCATTGCGCCGCTTTGTGAGCAGACGAGGTTATCCGCAAAAAATTTATAGCGACAATGCCACTAATTTCGTCGGCGCAAAAAGAGAGCTTGAGGAATTGTATCGGACAATCAGAACATTTTCCAAATCGATAGAGGAGTATTGTACATCTCAAAGCATAGAATGGAAATTTATTCCCCCCCATGCGCCTCACATGGGTGGTATTTGGGAAGCAGGAATAAAATCGTGTAAATACCATTTAAAGAGAGTTGTTGGCGAAACGCGACTCGTTTTCGAGGAATTTATGACGGTTTTGGCTCAAATTGAAGCTTGCTTAAATTCAAGACCGCTATGTCAATTGTCCTCTGATCCTAACGACTTACAGGCTTTGACGCCCGCACATTTTTTAATAGGGGGACCGCTTATTAGTCTGCCAGATATCAATGTATTAGATGTCCCTATTAACAGACTTGACAGATGGCAATTGACTCAGCGTATAACTCAACATTTTTGGAAGCGGTGGAGTGTCGAATACTTAACGTCATTGCAGGGCAAATGCAAATGGACGATCGAAAGAGAAAATCTAGCTGTTAATGACATAGTCTCAATTGTAAGCGACAATATGCCACCCCTGCAGTGGAAACTTTGGCAGAATAATCGAACTTCATCCGGGAGTTGATAAAAAGGTTCGCGTGTTAACTATTCAAATCGGAAATAATGTTATCAAGCGTCCAGTCACTAAAATTTGTAAATTGCCTATCGATGAAAAATAAAATTAATCAGGATTAATTGGTGGGCGGGATGTTGGTGACTAAATAATATAAATTCAATCTGTAACTGTTGCTCCGAATCGTGAGCGAACTCGACATGTATTATAAATCGATATACTTGCGAGCGAGATAACAAATGAGAGACCACGACGTGTCATTTGTTTATTAGGTAGGGTAATAGTTGATATTGTATAAATAGACAAGCGTGCGAAAAGACGAGAAGTCGAGATTGAGTAAGCGAACTGAGCAAATTGTAATAATACGCAAATAAAGACTTTAGTTGGAGAAAACGATTCGAGTATCTAATACAAGCCCGTACAATATCTGTAGAAGAGTTAATAAATAACGAAGAAGCATTTTATTGAATGAAATTGACGTACTGAACTATGAAACAATTAAGAGAAATGTGTAGGTGTGATATAGTTTAGCTTAAACAATTTTATATTAAATATTCTATAAAGCATTATATATCCTTCTAAAAAATGTGAATAAAAAAAGGTTTATGCTTAAATGAAAAATGTGTTCCATTTGTTTAAAAAAATAAAGATATATAATATGTGTTCAAGAAAGAACTTAATTATTACAAAAGTTCTGGGACTGTGAGCGATACTGGTCATCTATGCCGCGATTCGTTTAAGTTTATATCACAGAATTCACCGTTGACTAGTTTTGATATTCTCATTATTAAATGAATTCTTGATGTGCGTCACGAGCGAAACACTTGATGAATCGACACACTCTTAAAGTTTTAGAGAAGTCTGAGCTGAACTATATTTCGCTAATCTGTATTTCGCTAATCTTAGAGAGAGATTATATTAATACTCTCCAAGCAAGCCCAAATCCGAGAAACGAGACCACGGATTTACTCGCCGGCCACGTGAACACCACGTGTGAGCACGAGCATGTCACGATGATGTAGCTTCACAATAGTCCGACAGCACTCTCGGTCACGTCACTTTTACTAACTTTGGATGAGCGAGTCTTGAGAGCAGAGCTGTCCTTTTATGATCTTATCATTGCATGAGTCACGATCACCAAGCAGTACGAGCGATATGCGATATGCATAATGGCCGAAATGAGAGTGATCTAGAGAGCGCGCTGGAAACGCCTCAGGCGACCACTTTCCCACGATTATACATAATTCATGTGTGCATGCTGTCATCTAAGAATTAGACACCCGCGCGCAACGTTCATTGAGAATACAAGGTTATACTCAAATAATATGCAAAACATGTATTTCTTTTATTCCTTTCCTCCCGCCATAAAAATAATTATCCGAAAAAAAATAGTAAGTCATAAAATTCGTAATAAGAGAGAGCCGCAATGGGACAGAGAGAGATAGTAGATATACAATAGAAAGAGCACAACGAAAAGAAAAAGATGATATGAGAATATAGCGACGGGCGCGGCGAGGGTGACGGGTGCGGCGGCAGCGGCGGACTCGTCCCAGGTCTCCCCCCCCTGTGACATTATGTCCACGCGTCCTGTCCGCAATTTGTTTATCTACTCATTTATATCATCTTTGCCACCTGTTTATCTATTTGTTTATATCATCTTCGCTTTTGTAGCTACTATCTTACCGCCCCCCCTAGCTCTACTCCTCCTTTTCGTGACGTTATGTCCTCAAGTCACAAGTTTCTGTCTATTTGTTTATAACTTATATCAAATTTGTTTATCTATTTTTTATAACTACCGGATCCTTCTTCTTCCCTCCCGCGACTCATTTCAAAGAACCGCCGCCCCTGCCTTCCTCTTTCCCTCTGCCCAATCGTTCCTGGGAAAGTGGTCGCCCTTTACCCCTGCGCCCATCGTTCCTCCCCGCACACTCGCACTCCTCTCGGAGCTCCAGGGTTAGAACCCGTCTATACACATTACTAACATAGTAGATGTAATTATAAATGAAAGGTAGATTATCAGTATTAAGTATGAACATGGTCTACTATTAAAACATATAGTTCTTTGTTGTTTTTATTATATTTATTGTCACAATATTTTATAGTACAATTTACTATATGTAAATTTAGTTTAAGTGTAAGAAAACTATAACAAAATAATTGCATTAATACATATCATAATTATGACAATCATGATGCATTATTGAAATAGCTATAATTTGCATAGTTAAGATAATTATAATTTTATAATTGTCCCCAAAAATAATTTTAAATAAATTATAGTTAAATTATAGTAATTGCAACCATTCTTTTCTCTCAGTGTAGTCCGCTCTGTCTGCCCACGAGAGGTAATACAATTATCGGACATCCTGTATATATTATATATTATATTTCTATTACTAAAATATAAATGAAAATTAAAATTTCATAACATCTGTGAATACAACTTGTTGATTATTATGATAAAGGAAATACGTTGACGAAAAAAAGATAATGCGTATTTGTTTATTCTACAACAAATTGGCATAAATGAAAATAAGCAAATAAAATAAAATAAGGAGACCAAAAACGCGGATCGCGGCAGATAAAGAAAGTGTAATTAGTCTTACTCGAACAACGGTCATAGCCGTGAACAAATAAGAAGGGAGGGTGTGCGTCACGGCGGGGCCCGATCACCAGTCGTAAAAACTCGTAATTATTTTGCGAAAAAATACCACCTCAGCCAGGAATCAAACCTGGATCTTCTGCTTACCGGGCAGGCATCTTATCCCTTCGACTACCGAGGCATGTGATGATATTTATCGCAAATAACGTATTTAGAATAACACGTCAACAAACAATGATACATATATATATATATATATATATATATATATATATATATACATATATTACAATATACATATATACATGTATTCTTTCGAATCCCCATGACCGGTACTCCAGTACAAGTGAAGTTATTCCAGATCACGGCGCGAGAGAGAGAGACAGGAAAACCCTTACGATGATTAGTCAAATCGAACTTGCATTTGATTGATCGATAACGCACTTATTTATATTATCGATCGCTTCTCGCACTTTTCTTTTTCTTTGTTGTTGATAAAGTCGCTCTATTTTAACATAACATATAATAAATTTGATATAAAATTTAATAGCAAATCATAACGAATACAGGATGGACCATTTTAATTTATCCAGTCAATTTTCTCAAAATCTTCATGGATCCTAAAGCGAAGAACGAACTTTGACGGCCTTCCGCTAATGCCATCTAATCATCTCGGAATTAAAGAAATGTCGGTAACTATCGACAAATTAAAAAATCGATATTATCGACAATTTAAAAAGTCTATATTATCGACATGATTAATTCGGTTTACTATTGCATAAATTTTTACATTATCATTTTGCTAAATAAATGTAAACACCTGTATATATTGTATACATGTATTGTCAATGCAATAGTTTTTCACTACGTTTGCTATGTTCCAATATCCTTATAGGTCAGGATATAAAAGACGTTACATGCATTTTTCTCAAAGAGAACATGTATATATTGCACATACGTAGTGAAGCGACTTTTTGCTATAGAAAGACATGGAACTATTTGTACTGTTGCTATTGACCAGTTTACGATATCTAATACAAACATATATATAATTTTAGAAGATTTTGCGATAATATTGCATATTCTTCCAGTACACACACATATACACGCACATGCGCGCGCGCGTGTGTGTGTATCTCCAAATATTTACAAATAAATGCATTTGTAATAATCGGTATCGAATAGACTTCTGGCATACATTTTTGCCAGTAATGTCAAACAGACGCTTCTGATTATAATTTTTATCAGTCCAAATAGACGCTTCTGACATTGATGACACACTTTTCATCATTGCACTAATTAAAAAAATATAATTGTGGATAAAATACTTATGAAAAGAGCGTTTTCTTCAGAGCACGTTACTTCGTGTCACGCTCTCGATTCTAATTGTTTTGACTATACCGCAGCAGGTTCACGCGAGGCACGCACACAGAAGATGGGACATGTACATGTGCACTCGGCGCTCGGCAATGTGAGTCGGCCGAAGAGAATAGAAATATCATTCTATTATCTCGCACCGAAGCGTCGTGAGTAGAGAATAGGAATATCATTGTACTCTCTCGTTTTCGCGACGCGTATGAGAAGAAAATAGAAATATAATACTTTCGTGCAATATGCGTGCGATGGTCCAGTGTCTTTTGATTATCGTTCACTGTTGCTGACGTAGTATAGCGAATGAATTGAAAAGAATAAACAGACATTGACAATGCATGCAGAGAAACAAAAATCTTTATATATTAGGTGTACAAAAAAGTTCTGATTTTCTGAGTTCTTTAGATTTCATACAACCGAAATAACAATTTAAATTTTATATATCTTTCCGCCCTTTTGCGGTTTTAAAGCGTTGACATTTGGCCTTCTAAAATGCCATACAGTTTGGCGTTTGATGCACATAACCTCAAAAATCAATAGTGTTCACAATGGCAATAACAAAAGAGCATATTGGTTTTTCCATCCATTTCGCGTTTCATCTGAAGAAAAATGCTGCTGAAGCCACTGCAATGATTTGTGCTGCATATGGAGAGAACGCTGTAAGTCATACTACAAGTAAAAGATGGTATAAAAAATTTCGCCAAAGAGATTTCAGTCTTGAAGATGAACCGTGTGCTGGACGCCCTCAAAAGATTGAAACGGACGAATTGCAAGCACTGCTGGATATAAACTCTGCGCAAACTGAAAAGGAACTTGCAGAACAGCTTGGCGTTACGCAGTAAATCATTTTCGTACGTTTACATACGATGGGAAAAGTTCAGAAGGAAGGCAGATGGGTTCTGCATGAATTGTCCGAAGACAACAAAAATCGTCGGCGTGACACTCACTTTGCTTTCAAAGTTCCGGAAAAAAGATTTTCTGCACAAAATCATTACAGGCGATGAAAAGTGGATTCTTTATGATAACCCTAAACGTAGAAAATCATGGGTTGACTCTGGTCAATCTTCGACATCGACGCCAAAGCCCAATATTCACGCCAAGAAGGTTTTGCTCTGTATCTGGTGGAATTGAAAAGGTGTATTACGAGTTGTATTACGAGTTGTTACAACCGGGTGAAACAATCACGGCAGACCGCTACCAACAACAATTGACCAATTTGAACGATGCATTAGAAGAAAAGAGGCCATTTACTGACCAAGGACGTTGTAAAATGATCTTGCTTCATGACAATGCTCGATCACATGTTGCGAAAGCGACTCAGGACCATATCTTTGCGTTAGGCTGGGAACTTCTTCCATACGCGGCGTATAGCCCAGACATGGCGTCTTCCGATTACTGCCTATTCCGGTCGCTGCAGCATCATTTGGCTGATACACATTTCGTGAGATTTGAAGAGATACGAAAATGTATTGATGACTTTATCGCTTCGAAGCCGGTGAGTTTCTATCATCAAGGAATTCGCAAGCTACCCGAAAGATGGCAAAAGATCGTTGATGCAAACGGGGAATATTTCGCTGATTAATATTTTTTTGTTCGTTTTTGAATAAAGATTGAATTTTACAAAAAAAAGCTCAGAACTTTTTTGTACACTTAATATAATTGTGTATACTTTACATATATTGTTGTAATAACTTGACACATAATTTTATGTTGTGACGCGGTCACCTCGCTCGACGCTCGGATCGGCTCGTCGGTGTCCGGTTCGAGAGGAGGGGAGACTCAGGCGTACGCGACCACAAGTGGCGGCGTGAAAAAGATAGTTTATTTAGCGAAAGATAGATACAGTGTGCAGGGCCAGGAGATGTCGCAGTGTCGTTGGTAGCAAAGCGGAGACGCAATTGGTTGGCGCAAGGCGATGAGATGCGCAGGACAGGTGCGATGTGCGGTCGGCAACGGTCGATTTACACGGCGTGATTATCACTAGGGGTCTTAGGATTACGGACTTATAACTAGCGGCCTTAATCTCTATCGCATGCACTTACTAGCTAGTGTCAGGCGGGACGGTTAGGTATTGCGGGCAGGGTCGAGTGCCACGTCGAGCCCTGCCTTCGCAACGGAAACCGGTGACACCCGGTGGAGCTGAGTGAAACCTCAGCCCGAGGAGCGGTGACAGGAGTCGGTGAAACCCGACAGAGCTGAGTGAAACCTCAGCCCGTGGAGCGGTGACAGGAGTCGGTGAAACCCGACAGAGCTGAGTGAAACCTCAGCCCGTGGAGCGGTGACAGGAGTCGGTGAAACCCGACAGAGCTGAGTGAAACCTCAGCCCGTGGAGCGGTGACAGGAGTCGGTGAAACCCGACAGAGCTGAGTGAAACCTCAGCCCGTGGAGCGGTGACAGGAGTCGGTGAAACCCGACAGAGCTGAGTGAAACCTCAGCCCGTGGAGCGGTGACAGGAGTCGGTGAAACCCGACAGAGCCAAGCGAAACCTTGGTCCCGAGAGGTAGTAGGTACTGGTTAGGTATCAGGAGTCGGATCGCAGGATAGGATCTGGTCCCGATGTCTCGGCCGGCCGGGCTTATATATCCGGCCGACGTTCCCCCACTGCGCGCCGTCGGTCCAGTGGCGGGGAGTCGGTATCGCGTGGGGACATCGCGAGCGAGATAGCGTGAGCGAGACGGCGCGTGCGCCTTGCAGGCAAGCGAATGCGATAGCGCGAGTGGTGCACGTGCAAGCGGGATGGATAGTGCAGGATAGTAAGCCAAGCGTTTCTCTGTTGTGTATATATGTATGTGTATATATATTTGCGTATGTATATATGTACATTCGTAACGGCCCTGCCGTTACATCACCCCCCCCCCTTTTGGCCATGTCGTCGGTGCGGCGTAGGCGGCTGCTCCGGAGGGTCCCGTCCGTGTTAAACCGGAGGGTCCACTGACCCTCCGGGGTCCATCGTCGATATCGCCGAGAGGTGTGTACCGCGTGGTGCGGCACCTGGAGCACGGTCCCGGCGGCGACCCTGACCGCTACTGGCCCGGGGTTACGCGGTCCCACCGCATGGAGTGACGGAACGGTCGGTCGACTCGTTGCTGGCGGCGGTGCCCGTGGCGCGGGGATACGCGGCAGCGTCGGCCTTGGTCCGGTTCGCCGGGCCTCGGTGCTAGCGCGTCTCGGGGCGCTCGGCGCCGGTGTTGCCCGGACGACTGCGCAGGCGGCCGGAGCGGGTCGCGTGATCCTGGGCCTCGGCGGTGGTTTTCGCCCTTGCGCTCGCCGTCGATCCGGTGGTGGCGGCGGAGGAGTCAGTAGAAGGAGGGCCTTTCTCCTGTGATCAGCGTCGGAGCGCTGGATGCTGGTCCCCACCCGCGGGGGTCGTCGCCGGGGTGGCTCGAGCATTCGCTCCGGTGCGCCGCGTGGTGTAGTGGCGGCTATTCCCGGTGAGTCCGGGAGGCCATCGTCGTCGTCGGACCAGTGCTCGAACAACTCCTCGAGCTGCTTCTTCTCGGCATCGGTCGGCATCGTTGCTGCGGACTGACTGAGTGCTCGGCTATCCCGTGCGTGGTCTTTTATACGCGAGCGTGGAATGTTCGGCACGCGGTGCACGTGGTTTGCGTGTGTTTACCTCGGGCCGCGGCGTATGTTGTTCTTGCGTGCTTGCGACGCACCTTGTTTTCGTGTGCTTGCCTCGGAATGCGGCGCACGTGGTTTGCACGTGCTTTCGCGGCGCACGTTGTTTTCGCGTGCTTGCCTCGGAATGCGGCGCGCGTGGTTTGCATGTGCTTTCCTCGGGACGCGGCGCACGTTGTTTTCGCGTGCTTGCCTCGGAGTGCGGCGCACGTGGTTTGCACGTGCTTTCGCGGCGCACGTTGTTTTCGCGTGCTTTTCCTGGCGCATTGGAGCCGGGTGCGCTTTCAGGTCCTGTACGTGGACCTGGCGGTGCCAGTGTCCGCGGGCGTCCCGTAGGTCGACGACGACCGGCGAGATTATCCTCCGGACTTCCAAGGGCCCCACAAATTTTGGGGCCAGCTTGGCGTTGAACGCCTTAGCCTTGTCGGACAGGACGTGGTTTCTCTTCCATACCGAGTCCCCGACCTTGGGCTTCCATTCCCGGCGACGCAGGTTGTAATGTCGTTCTTGGCGTTGGAAGGCCCGTGCCAAGTTCACCCTTACGAGGTCGTAGGCCTCTTGCAACCGTCGGTGCGTTGTTTCGGGGGTCGGTGGGTTTGCCAGGTGTCGTCGGTCCTCCGGATGAGGTCGAGCGAGCTCTCTGCCATGGTTGAGGTAAGCAGGAGTGTGTCCCGTGGCCTCGCTCCAGGCCGTATTGAAGGCGTATTGGAGGGCGGTGATGTGCTCATCCCACGTCTTCTGGTCCCGGCCCACGTATTGAGCGATCATGGTCTTTAGTGTCCGGTTGGCCCGCTCGACCGGATTACACTGCGGCGTGTATGGTGGCGCGGTGCGATGTTGGATGCCGAAGGCGGTCAGCAGCTTTCCTAGCTGCTTGGACTTCAATTGCGTCCCATTGTCCGTGATTATCCGCTGTGGGCACCCATGTCGGTACACTACCTGATCGGTGAAGGCCCTGGTTACATTTGCTGCAGTGGCCTTCCGCAATGGCGTGACTTCGAGCCACTTTGTGAATCGGTCCTGCATTGTAAGGATCCATGTGTGTCCACGGTTGGAGCGGGGTAGTGGTCCGATCAGGTCGATGGCGACCTGTTGCCACGGTGCCGTGACCGGGGTCGTGTGTAGAGTTCCGGCGGGTCGCTGTTGTGACACCTTGTGGGCTATACAAGTTGCGCAGGTACGGACGTACCGTGCGATTTCCCGGAGCATTCCCGGCCAGTAGTATTGCTGGGCGATGCGAGCCATAGTTTTGGCGGTTCCCAGGTGTCCGGATGCGGGGTCGTCGTGCCATCGTCTGAGCAGGGCGGCACGCTCGGGTGTTGGCACACATCGCTTCCACTGTTCGTCGGCGGGCATCTCCCGGAAGTCCAGGTCGTGGAGGATGTGCCGGTACAGGAGTCCATCCCGTATCTGGTAGTCGGGCCGGTCGGTGGGTCGGGTTTGGACTTCTCGGCTGATGCGGTGATACCACGGGCAGGACGGCGTCTGTTGTGCTGTGGCGACCTCGGGTTGACGGGACAGCGCATCGGCTACTAGATTTTGGGTGCCTCGACGGTATTCGATTTCAAAGTCGTGCTGTTGTAACTCGAACAGCCAACGGGCCAATCTACCTGACGGGGCTTCCAGGCGTTGGAGCCATCGGAGAGACTGGTGATCGGTGAGCACGGTGAACCTATATCCCTCCAAGTAGTCCCGCATCCGGCGAATCCCCCAGACTACAGCGAGGCATTCCAGCTCGGTGGCGCTGTAGTTTCGCTCGGCGGGGTTCAGTGTGCGGCTGGCGTACGCAATGACCCGTTCTCCTTCGGCCAGTCGTTGCGTTAGGACAACGCCTAATCCGTGCGTGCTGGCGTCGGTTTGCAGGATGAACGGCAATTCGAAATTGGGACACGCGAGTACCGGAGCGGATGTCAGAGCGTCCTTGAGGCGTTGAAAGGCCTTGTCCTCGACGGCGGTCCAGATCCAGCGGGCGTTTTTGCGAGTCAGGCGGGTGAGGGGTGCGGTCACAGCGGAGAAGTCCGCGATGAATCGTCGATACCACGATGCCATACCCAGGAATTGACGAACTTGCCGGAGGTTGGTAGGCGGTGGCCAATTGACGATGGCGCTCACCTTGGCTGGGTCGGTGCGGATTCCGTGGCGGTCAACAAGGTGGCCTAAGTAGCGGAGGCTGTCCCGGCAGAAGTGGCACTTACCGGCGTTGAGTCGGAGTTTGGCGTCTCGCAGGCGCCGAAAAACCTCGGCCAGGTGTTTTAGGTGTTCTTCAAACGTTGGGCTGGCCACGATGATGTCGTCCAGATACACGAGGACGTTGGGCTCGAGCTCGGGGCCCAGGATAGAGTCCAGGAGGCGTTGGAACGTGGCGGGAGCCGAATGTAGTCCGAACGGCATGGTTCGGAACTGCATGAGCCCCCTCCCCGGCACGGTGAACGCGGTGATCGGTCGGCTTTCGGGCGCCAGCGGGACTTGCCAATACCCGTCTTTGAGATCTAACGTGGTGAGATATTTGGCACCGCGTAATTTATCAAGGGTAGCCGCAATATGTGGTAGGGGATAGGCGTCCTTTTGCGTGACGTCGTTTAGTTTCCGGAAGTCGATACAGAAGCGATACGCGCCGTCCTTTTTTCTGACGAGCACCACCGGGGAGCTCCAGGCGCTTTGGGACGGTTCGATTATGCCGGCTTCTTCCATCTTGCGCACTTCCTGATCTATCACGGCCTGCATGGCTGGATTACGTGGTCGGTACCGTTGTTTAATGGGTTGGTCGGTCGTCAGGCGAATATGATGCTCGATACGGTCAGTCGGGCCGCGTATCGTCTCGAAGGCAGCCAGCTCTCGGTGTAGGAATTCTCGTAGTTGCTGGTCTTCGTCCGTGGTGCGTGGCGTTAGCCCGGCCGAGATCTCCCCTACCACGGGTTGGTCGCGGGTCCTGGTGAGCGGGGGCGCGGGGAGGGTGATCCCGAGTTTAGCCCAAAGATCAATGCCGATAAGGATCGGCCCGCTGAGGTTCGGCATGACTTGGAACGTGTGGGTCACGGAACGATTGATGATAGTGAGCGGTAGATCCACCGTGTGGGTAATGGGGACCGTGGCGCCGTTAGCCAAGTTGATTTGTTGGGTTACCCCCCGAAGGGGGTGGCCGCAGTACCGGGCTCGCTTGGCCGTGACGGGACTCACGAATGAGATCTCGGAGCCGGAGTCGAGCAGGGCCCACAGGTGCCGACCGAGTAGCTGGATCTTCAGATGCGGCCTAGGTGTGAACTTTATGGCGTTCTGGCGTCGGGACGGGTGGCGGCCGCTGGTTCCCCGGCCCGTATGCCGTTTCCCGACGGTGGATGGCAGTCTCGGGTGAACACGCCGTCCTTGCCACAGCGAGAGCAGAATTTGCGCGGTGGCTTCTTACAGTCGAGGCGGGTGTGGCCTCGCTGCTTGCACCGCCAACAGCATTCTTCTCTGTTGTAGGCGGCGGCCGCGGCCAGCGGGCTTCGGGTCGGAGGCTGTGTTTCCCTTTGTCGGCGGAGTATTCTTTCATATTCGGCTGCCCTGGCGCTTAACTCCGCGATGCTGGTGGCTTCTGTCGCTCGGATGTATAATTGGTAACTGGGGTTCAAGTTATTGTATAGTAGGCGGGCTTTTTCTTGTGGCGAGTAACCCCCAGCGCGTCTCATTATGGTCAGCAAGTCCGTGGCGTACTGGTCGAAGGGTTCTCCTGGATTTTGCCTCCGGGCCTGAGCATCTTGCCGTAGTTGGTCTTGGTAGTCGGGCGGGAGGTACTTCAGTCGGAAGGCGGTGCAGAAGGCGTCCCAGGTGGTCCAGTCCTCATAATTGTTGCGATACCACAACAATGAATTTCCGCGTAGCATCTCTGGTAGCCCCAGCAGTAACAGTTCGTCTGCGTAACGGTAGGATCGCTTCAGCTCCTCTAGACGTTCGAGGAATGCGAACGGGTCTTTGCCATCGAAGCAGAGACCCCACTTTCGGATTCGGTCTAGGATTGCGGTGGGGTCGAGTGGCATTGACTCGATCGGAGCAGGGGCCGGCTCGGGTGGTCCCGGCGTCGCTTTTTCCTCGGTTGGCATGTCGGCGGTGTTTTGTTCGATGAACAGCTCAGGGTTTTGGATTACGAATTGGCGCAATCGATGTCGTAACGTGTCGGTACTACCGGTATTGTCGAGGCCGTGCGTGGCTAGTTGGGTGGCGAGCTGGACTTTCGAAAGGCCGTATATCCAAGAGATTTTCATCGGAGTGTGCACGCAAGCCGGAGTCTCTACTGGACAGGTCCCTGTTCGGGCGCCATGTGACGCGGTCACCTCGCTCGACGCTCGGATCGGCTCGTCGGTGTCCGGGTTCGAGAGGAGGGGAGACTCAGGCGTACGCGACCACAAGTGGCGGCGTGAAAAAGATAGTTTATTTAGCGAAAGATAGATACAGTGTGCAGGGCCAGGAGATGTCGCAGTGTCGCTGGTAGCAAAGCGGAGACGCAATTGGTTGGCGCAAGGCGATGAGATGCGCAGGACAGGTGCGGTGTGCGGTCGGCAACGGTCGATTTACACGGCGTGATTATCACTAGGGGTCTTAGGATTACGGACTTATAACTAGCGGCCTTAATCTCTATCGCATGCACTTACTAGCTAGTGTCAGGCGGGACGGTTAGGTATTGCGGGCAGGGTCGAGTGCCACGTCGAGCCCTGCCTTCGCAACGGAAACCGGTGACACCCGGTGGAGCTGAGTGAAACCTCAGCCCGAGGAGCGGTGGCAGGAGTCGGAGAAACCCGACAGAGCTGAGTGAAACCTCAGCCCGTGGAGCGGTGACAGGAGTCGGTGAAACCCGACAGAGCTGAGTGAAACCTCAGCCCGTGGAGCGGTGACAGGAGTCGGTGAAACCCGACAGAGCTGAGTGAAACCTCAGCCCGTGGAGCGGTAACAGGAGTCGGTGAAACCCGACAGAGCTGAGTGAAACCTCAGCCCGTGGAGCGGTGACAGGAGTCGGTGAAACCCGACAGAGCTGAGTGAAACCTCAGCCCGTGGAGCGGTGACAGGAGTCGGTGAAACCCGACAGAGCCAAGCGAAACCTTGGCCCCGAGAGGTAGTAGGTACTGGTTAGGTATCAGGAGTCGGATCGCAGGATAGGATCTGGTCCCGATGTCTCGGCCGGCCGGGCTTATATACCCGGCCGACGTTCCCCCACTGTGCGCCGTCGGTCCAGTGGCGGGGAGTCGGTATCGCGTGGGGACATCGCGAGCGAGATAGCGTGAGCGAGACGGCGCGTGCGCCTTGCAGGCAAGCGAATGCGATAGCGCGAGTGGTGCACGTGCAAGCGGGATGGATAGTGCAGGATAGTAAGCCAAGCGTTTCTCTGTTGTGTATATATGTATGTGTATATATATTTGCGTATGTATATATGTACATTCGTAACAGCCCTGCCGTTACATCGTATTAAAATTATGATTGTGTAAATAAAAATTTATATGAAATTATTTTCTGAATATAAATGTATAATATATATTCCGAAAATGTTTAAGAAATTCACACACTTTGCTGTTTTGAGTAATTAATTACAAATTCGACAAGACATTTATTGAACGATAAATGAAATAATCAACTTATATTACTTCTTCTTTCTCTCTCCTGTTTATTTGATATAAGCAAAAATATGCGTAACTTGTCGAATTTGTAATTAATTATCCGAAATATAGTAAACTTTCAATTTCTAAGAGTATTCTCGGAATATATACAATAAGACTGTAATAAGAAAATAATTTCGTATTTATTCTTACTTATTTCATTATTATATTCTTTTATTATACTCTTTTTATTATAGTTTTTTTATTATACTGCTCAGTTATTATAATTTTATTATAAAATTATATAACAGCTTATTATAAGTATAACAAATAAAGCATATGATTATAACAATTTTCGAATTTCTTCATATATTATACATTTTATATCTGCTTACTCTCTTTAATTTACATAATGTATACATCAACAATAACAAGTGATAATCAAGAAACGGAGACACTCGACGACCGTACGGTGCACGAAGAGCGAAAGAGTACGATAATATTTCTATTTCTTTTGCGTCGCGAGTGCGAAAAAATATAATGATATTTGTATTCTCTGCTCACAGGCGCTTCGGTGCGAGAGAATAGGATGATATTTCTATTCTTATCGGCTAAACCCAATTTTGCCGAGCGCCGAACGCACATGTACGTGCCTCGTTTTGTGTGTTATGCGTGTGTATGCCTCGCATCGGTCCTATATTGCAGCCGCCGATTTATTTCCGAGAAATAAATTTATCGGAAATAAATTTGATGTGCAATAGTAAACGAGAGAATGAATTATGTAATAAATTATGTATGTAATAATGCAATAAAGTATAGCCTTTTCGCAAATGTCTGTCGCATGTTTGTTAATTATTTCAATCGTATTGTTACATCCAGTGGATTTCACAATTCTTCTCTCTTTTCGAAGCGAATGGGCGAGCTCCGATACAGCATAAAAAAATCATTTTGAATAGTAACTAAAATAATTTTTACGAGCTCAAGCTCCGTGGACGTCAGTCTGCCGAACACGTGAATCTCAGCCTGCTGAGGGCCTGCTTTTCGAATTAACAAATAGACTATAAAATATAAAATCCGATTGAATTGCAACTAAGCTAAAATAACATTTGACAGCTGTCGAACGCAAAGAAACCCTTAGTGCACTGGCGACGACGGAAAATCATAAATTGTCAAAGTAGGTATCTGTTTTCCCTCATAGCAGGCTTCGTACTCGAATAGCCGCCTTCGTGGCTTCAGTTATTTAATCCGTCGACCACCCATTCAGCCACAAATATTTAGATAATGCCATATGTTAATAGAAACTCAGATCCATTCCTAACTATTCTCCCTAAAAATTTTCTCCGTACCAATCAGACTCTTTTTTCGAAATTCATTTAACTATGATAAGCTAACTCCCCCCACATCCCTAATGACTCGCTAATTCCTATTCGTTAAAGATCTGAGATTCTTAATTTCGAACTGAAGCTCTATCCCACAGCTTTTTACTAAGATCTTCCCCGGAGGAAACGCATTTGGTTACTACCTTTTGACCAGTAATCTTCGCGCTCTGATCCGTCAGTTTTTTTCGCGAGCAATCTCAAATCTTTTTACGGGCATACGTGTGCATTCACGTTCGTTCGCGTTCGTATTCGCTCCTTAACTCGCGATTTAATTTTTGTAGTTTCTCGACGTAACCGTAGATTTAATTATTAATGTTTTAATATTGGGATAGCGGGAGTGAATTAAAGGATGAGGTCCAATCGGACATATTGCCGATTGGTCGATTAAATAAAAAAATTTTTGATAAGTTGATCACTAGAAAATTCCTAGGCATCGGCTGATGTGAGTGGTGTGTCCGATTGAAAATGTGCGCATCTGGGACGCTCCGAATTAAAGTAAATTTAACTTCTCTTTATTATCATTTATTTGTATTCAAGATGGAGGTGTATTGCGGTGTTCCACAGGGGTCGGTTCTTGGATCATTCTTGTGGAACATAGCTTATAATCGTATACTCGAGGGTCTCCTTCCTCCGGGTTGCTCAGTCTGCTATTACGCAGACGATACTTTGGTTGTGGCTGTGATGGCGGATTTTAAAATGGCCAAAATACGTGCAGAGTTAGCCTCCACCATCATTGTTAACAGAATTAAGAGTATGGGACTTACTGTGGCTCCCTCTAAGTTTGAGGCTGCCATTGTTGACGGGCGGTTTCCCTTCGCACCTAGTACTGAGTCCTTAAGGATTAATGATGTGAGGATCCCAATCGGGGATAGGATCAAGTATCTTGGCATTATAATTGATGTGAGGCTAAGTTTTAGGGAACATTTTCATGCCTTGATTTCTAGAATCAAGAAGATCTCTTTGGGTATGGGTCAATTGATGCCGAATCTAAGAAGCCCGGGCCAGAAGAAGAGGTCTCTTTATGTCTCAGTACTGCAATCCATTATCTATTATGTGCATCTGTTTGGGCCAAATATTTTAGCTTTAAATCACTCCTTGCTAAGAACGTTTCCCAGGTCATGAGACAGATCTCAATTAGAGTGGTATCCGGTTATCGAACACTCTCTGGAAACTCCTCATTTATGCTGGCCGGTATCTTACCCTTTGAAATTAGGGCCAAAAAACTCAGGAGACTGTATTGGGACTCCAAGAGAATGATTCAGCGTACGGGAGGCCCTTCGCCCCCCTCTCCAAATTAAGGCCCAATTGCGAGTGGATTCCGAAATGACAGCCATTGCGGAGTGGCGACAGTCCTTTGGCAATGTCGATGAACGTACACCAGGCTTTAGAATCAGTTCCGTACTGATGGATAAACTTCCGCAGTGATTAAACGCGATTATGGGGCACTCATGTTTAGGAGCACGCAATTGCTGGGTGGACACGGTTGCTTCAACGAATTTCTATATAGAATTGGGAGGGTTCCCCATCCTTATTGTGAGTGGTGTAGGGTTGACTACTACTTAAATATCCCAGATCATACGTTGTTTAACTGTGTTTCGTGGTTGAATGAAAGGAAGGAATTGTATGATAAAATAGAAGCGGTCAATAACCTTTATGATTTAGTCACTGCATTACTGGATAGCGAGGAAGCATGGGGAGCCTTTCATCAATTTTCAGAGAAGGTGATAGGTGCTAAAGAAGAGTACGAGAAGGCCAGACAGGGATTGCCTAACTTGGCTAACCTTTCTGGGCCTTTGTAGTGTGTTCTCCCTTTTCGCCTTTCTGTTGGAATGTCTTTTGTGGTTGTCCTGGACGTATATATGTTGTAGATAGTTAGAGACTGGGGGAGGGACTCGAGATGTGTTGTGATGTCAACGTTCCAGGGCCTTTTCCCATTAACAATTGGTCGGGGACAGAGGTGGTTTTAGCCGTTTTTTTCAAAACGGGAGTGTTTCCTTTTTTGTGCGTCCTTGCTTCTTCTTCTCTGCGGAATCCCAGGAGCACCCTGCAGAGAATCAACCGCTGGCCGCTGGTCCAACTCCCGTTGTCTTTAGCCGATTCACCTGCAACGACATTTCTTTGTAATCATCGCAATAATAAGTCGGATGGATTAATATGATCTGCAATCGACTCATCACTTCTTAAATACCGATGGTTTCTCCTTGTTCCACTCTCCTTCACTTACCTTTCTGAGCTCCTACCGTGCTTAAGGTTTAACACTTTTACACTTACATAAATGTTTATTATATTTAAATTATTCTATTATTTTTTTATTTATTTATATTATAAAAACCTTAAATATTTTAACGTAGAATCTTCCCGAACTGTCATGCCCGACGACCTCCGCACTTTTGTAACACCCGCGTGCTACACTTACATGCAATTTTATTCTTTTCCACTCTTATGCGCCCATTCGAAAGGATATTAATCGTTATCATTATCTACCGAATAATCACTATTCGTACTATTTCTTCTTTATGTTAAGTATTTTGTGTTTTAATTTTGTATTTGGTTCGTTTCACATTAATTAAATGTTTATTTTAACAATAAATCAATTTATTCATTCGTAATTTAATCCTTTCGTCACGCTCGTTTCCGCCCGCTCTCGGGGATCGCATATAGTCCTATCCCAGCCAAAAGAGATTAAATTCTCTTACCTAAATTAACGGATCGACGGACGTACATCACGTAGTCATAGCATCGGAATCATAGCGTCTTTTTCAAGACGTTGATCCGTATCGACTGATCTGATACGGTGCGTTCGACTCGTAGGCACGCTCCAGAGCGGTCATTTGCGAGAAGATATTCGATGCGTCCTTCCTTGCCCCATCCTTCAACCTTTAAGTAATAATTCCGGGGACTGGATGTAACATATCCAGAGATAGAAAATTTGGGAGCTCGTCCGGGATGAAAATTTCAAACTTTACAAACGGGAATGAGTACGACGAGATCTAAATCGGACAAAGCGGAAGTAACTGAACAATATAAATATGCTATAGAATCGCAGAACAAATCAAAATCTAATTTAAAAGGCTCAGCTTCTCTCCCTACCTGAACTCTCGTCAGGACTTTGAAAATCACACCCCGACACGTGCATTTTCCTGACGACAATATAATTAGAGAGAAATACGAAACTGTTTTAGAATCGCTGGAATCTGATTCCGATGGTATCAAAAGCGTAACGCCACATAAATCAGAAGTTAACGGTAAATTAGCCATGTCACAACAAAATCCTTTCGTTACCCTGGAATATGCTGTCGAAGTCGTACTTTATTTCGACGGCTGTAATATATCGTCTTATTTTATCGAAGGATGCGAGGAAGCAAAGTCCATGCTACCGGAAGAAGCTGAACCGCAATTCGCGAAAATAATTAGAACGCGAATTGTAGGCGAAGCGCGCCGTATTATACAAGATCAAAATTTCAACACCGTTTCACAGTTAACAAAATATTTAAAACAGATTTACGGTCCTATGAAAAATGTTTATCAACTACAGAGGGAATTAGACTGTATTTATCAGAAGAGGATGTAACATATGCTAATCAAGTAAAACTTTTGGGGAAACAAATTTTTGAAGCATATAAAAATCAAGGAAGTGCTCTCCCCGATAGAGATATTCAATTATCTTTAGAGAAAGACATGTGCAAATATTTTATTAGAGGGATAAAACCTGAAATTGAGCAAAGAATAACTAGAAATTTAGACATAGCGGGAACGGTATCCGACGCATTAAGAATAGAGAGAGAGCTCCGAGCAATGACAGATTTACAGCAAGGGTCAGGCGCGAAGTCAAGTCAAAACTCATTATTTGAGAAAAGTTTAAGGGAGACTTGTCAAATGTTATAAAGAAGGGCATTCCGCAATTAATTGCAGAAAATTATCCTTGATTCTTCGCCTATGCGTAGTTTAGGAACGGAAATTTTGATTTGTCAAATTTATAAAAAGCGCGGACATGGCGCGGATAAATGTCGTTTTCGTGATCGTCAGTCTCGTCGACTTGTGAATGTATTATGAAAAAAACCGATTTTTTGTCAATTATGTTCAAAAGCAGGTCACTATGCCAAGGCTTGCCCGACAGACGGTAGAGTAAATCTTCAAATTAATAAAAACACCGTTGTTTGTCAGTGGTGCGATAGATCCGGACATACCGCGAGTAATTGTTGGAAGAAGCAGAACGAATAACACGGCTTAGAAAGTAAAAATATAATTATTTGCAAGATGTGTAATAATTTCGGGCATGTTGCAAAGAATTGTCGAGCAAAATTAATTCAATCCAAAGACAACATGTTTGCCATTATTGTAAAAAAAAGGACATTTTCTTGAAAATTGTCAATTGAGAATTGCAAGTAATAATCGTAAGAAGAATATCGATCAGGAAAACTGATGGCCCCTTGAGATCGGGTGTGCAAAGGGGACCCGAATTACACACTCTTCGAAAATTCCAGAATCCAAGTAGACAAAAACGCACTGGAGATTCAACCCGTAACTGTAAACTTGGATAAACATAGTCGCGTGCCTACTGTGCAGAGATTCGTAATATAACAGATGACGTAACTCTAATGTTAGACACTGGTTCGGGACCAAACATAATTAAAGAAAATCTCATACCCGAAGACGAAAAAATTATACAAATATCTTAAAGTTGATGGTATAAATAATTATCCTGTTTACACTCTCGGGGAAATCACTTTAATTCTTTTCAGTAAACCAGTAACCTTTCATATTGTAGCGGATGATTTCCCGATTCCGCAATCTGGTATATTAAGCAACGATTTCTTTAAACAAACATTATCGAAAATTGATTACGCACAAGGACGTATAGACGTATCCGGAATCCAAATACCTTTTCTCTCGCTAGAAACCATAGTGGCATCATCAAGATCGGAATCGTTATTTTATGTAAGAGTTGGCAACCCTAATATTAAAATTGAATATGTACCGAAATTAAAGATAACTCATAGAATTTATCTAGGAGACACGGTCGTGGAAAACATCTCGAGAAAAACATATTTAAATATCATAAACACACGGGACGAAGAAGTAGAGGTCAGGTGCCGACCATAAATCTTAGACCTCTGAATGAGATAGTTAACTTTTGTGAAACCAGAATAAAGACGTTAGATTATCAGAAAGAATTAACAAATTCACCCAAATTTCTTTTCGAAGGAAACCGAAAACAGTATTGATCCTAATAAAGAAAAATTATTAAATGAAAATCAAAATAAAAATGTAATAAGTAGAGAGGAAGACAAGATTATGAATATAAATGGCATTGAGATTGTTAATGAAAATAAAAATGGAAATGAAAATAAGAATGAAAGTGAAAATGCAAAGACGAAAGAAGACGGAATTATAAATAACAAACATAAAGAAATTAAAACCTCCAAAAAAAAATGGAGATAGAATTAATAAAAACTTAAAAGGGAAAATTAAAAAAACTTAAAGGGAAAATAAAAATGAAATTAAAATAAGAGGAAATAAAAAGGAAATCCTAATTTCGATACTTAGCAAAAAGGAAGTTACTAAATGTCCTCTGACATATCCTCCCATCCCAAAATCCCAAGGGAATTACCAAACCTCGAAAATTTAAAAAATTCCGAGTTTCTTGGAGATGAAAATTGTCGAATCACCTCAAGAAATAATTTTGGAATTGCCGAGGGAAGTTTCCACACTCCTCGAGCATTTTCCAGCTCTGTCGGTTACGAGGAGGGAAGTTACCAAACCTCTCACGTAATCCGACACAATCCTGTCTGGAGGGAAATGAAAATATTAATTCCTCAGTTTCGTTAAAAGTATTAAATTCCCGAGAGTTGGGATAATCTCGGAAAAAATGAATGGAAGAAATGAACTCTCTCACATTACCGCCAAAGAGCTTATGGAAAGGATACAAATAAATAAATTGAATGAAATAAATCATAACAAATTAGGAATGAAAAACAAAAAACTGTCTTCAAAAATTTTTAAATTAAAACAAAATCAATCTCAAGAGATATTAGACGAATGTATACGCAAGTGTAAATCAAAGCATAAGGAAAAAGCTGTACAAGAGTTACAGAGTAGTAGCAAAGGAAATGTAGCAATTGAATGCTTAATATTATTGGGAGAAAATCAAAGGGATAGACTCACAAAAATCATAGAATTATTGCGATTAGAACACTTGAATGATTATGAAGAGGAGAGTGTGATAAATCTTATAATTAATAGTCAAGACAGGTTTCATATACCTGAGGAAAAACTGACGGCAACTAATGTTTTACAACATAAAATATCAACGACGGATGACCAGCTGATAAATACTTGTCAGTATAGATTTCTACAAATTCATAAAGAAGAAATAAACAAGCAGGTAGGAGAGGGCATAGTAAAACCTTCGCAGTTGCCTTACAATACGCCCATATGGATTGTAAGAAAGAGGATTCTCAAGGAAATAAACGCTGGAGAATGATATTAGATTTCCGGTCATTAAATGACAAAGCTATTGGAGATGCATATCCACTACCAAATATAGTTGATCTTAGATCAACTGGGAGGAGCTCGATATTTTTCGGTATGCGATCTAGCTTCAGGATTTCTTCAAATAAAAATGGATCTATCAGATAGCCATAAAACCGCTTTTACAACACCTTTTGGGACATTACGAATTTGATAGGATGCCATTTGAATTGAAGAATGCTCCCGTTACTTTCCAACGATTAATGGATTTAGTCTTATCAGGATTACAAGAAAAAGAATTATTTATTTATATGGATGATATCATTATTTACGTGTCATTAGAAGAAATGAAAGAAAATATAATCTTTTAATAGATAAATTACGCGAAGCAAATTTAAAACTACAGATAAATGTGAGTTTTTAAAATCAGAGGTAACTTATTTGGGACACGTTATAGGCAAAAACGGAGTTAAACCCGACCCGAAAAAATTAGAGGCTATACGACGATTTTCTAGCAGGATATTACAGACAATTTATTCTTAATTTTTCTAAATTAGCAAAACCCCTGACAAATTTATTAAAAAATGATGTACGTTTTGAGTGGACACAAGAGCAAGAAGAATCATTTGAAATATTAAAATAAAGATTATGTGAAGAACCCATGTTGCAATATCTTGATTTTTCAAAAACTTTTATCTTAATTATCGACGCTTCCGGAGTAGCTGTAGGAGGAATACTGTCACAGGATGAAATAAATAAAGACCGACCAGTCGTGTACTCTATGCGTCGCGAACTCTAACTGATAATGAATTAAAATATGATACATACATAATCGCTGGCTATATTATATTATATTACATTTCCGCCTATATTTATACGGCCGAAAATTTACTTTAGTCACAGATCATAAACCTCTATTATGGTTTAAAAACGCGCAAGATACCAACATGAGAATATTACGATGGAGATTAAAATTAGCCGAATACGATTACGATATTGTATATAAAACAGGAAAAACTAACGCAAATGCCAATGCAGGATGATCCAGAAATCCGGTGAATTTTGAAAAAATTGCAAGGCAATTACTGATAGAAGAATTTTAAATCCCAATGAAGCAAAGGATGCGGAAATAATTTTCAAAATGTTAGAAAAACCCGACGAGGAGAAATAGAAGAAGACGAAGACTTCCAGTTATATCTTTCAGATGACGAGCAAACAGAAAATTTACTATCTGACGACGATCTGTTTAGGGATTCAATATCCTTTACATAAGAAAAATTAGATGAATTATCAGTGCAGCAGACAGAGAAAGCACTAATACATGATTCACCGAGAGGAAGAATGCTCACTGGTAGCCAAAGAACAAACGAAAGAAATAAACGCTTAAAATTAACGCAAACTCAAGAAGAAAATGAAATTAATGAAATTGAGGATCAAATCAGTAAGAACGACAAGGAGGAGGAAAATGACGAAGAAACCGACGATAAAGAAGAAAGCGAAATAATAAATGAAGGAAATAAAGAGCTTAATAGTACAAATAAACTTAAACCGACTATTATTGACAACAAGCTAATAAAAAACAATGTTGTTTCCCGCGAATTATTATTTTTGCGGAAAGATAACATAGCATATTTTGTTGATGTCGACGGAAATCCATTAGATTCTGGAGCACAAAAATTCGAGCGCAACGAATTGCCTACTCTCAACGAATTTACTCTGTGTAAACCGCAAGTCGTAAAACACAAAAATTATTTCCATGTGGCCTTATCCATTGGTGAAGGATTGAGAGAAAGGCCAACAATGATTTTAAATTCTATAATGCAAACTCCCTTTGAATTACGAAAAATAACAGAGAAATTAAAATTAGAAACTATTAGTATTACTAAAACAGATTTTATTTGCAACATTCCGTAGAACAATATCAAAGCACAAATGCAAGTGATCTTTCTCGATTCACTAACTAAACTAAACTAAACTAATTATTTGTAATGGATTAATAAAATACTCTCCGAAAGATCTTCGTTTTTCTATAATAGGCGAAACACATTGCTCATAGAGGCATTATTAAAACATACAACAGAATTAAGCACAATTACTATTGAGAAAATATGAAATCTGATGTCCAACAGTATATTCAGCAATGCCTACAATGTCAATTGAAGAAGTTAGTACGCGTTAAAACGAAGTAACTCATGATAATTACCGACACTCCGAGAACTGCCTTCGACAAGGTAGCAATGGATATATCGAGCCTCTACAAAAAACTGAGAGAGAAAACGAGTACATTTTAACATTGCAAGACCAGCTAACTAAATTTTGTATGGGAATACCATTGCTAGATCAAACTTCCGAAACGATAGCGGAAGCTTTCGTAGACAGATTTATTTGCGTACTGGGAACATCTAAAGCGATAACGGATCAAGGGAGAAATTTTATTAACGAGCTAATAAAGAAGCTCGCCAGAATATTTAAAATCCGTAAGTTACGAACAACCGCTTTCTATCCTCTAACGGATCTTTGGAGAGATCACACCACGCGCTGGGAGAATATTTAAAACAATACGCCAATGAGCAAAGACAATGGGACCAATGGATAGGAATCGCGATGTTTAATTACAATACTAGCATGCACGAGGCTATCAAACACATCCCGTATGAGCTTTTTGGGAAAATAGCAAGGATTCCATCACATGAACCCTTAGCTCCTAGAAGAACAGTTAACAAGTTACGATTATTTAATATATTTAGTTACGCAGCTACATTCGATACAAACAAATGCTCGGGAAAATGTTGTCGAAGCAAAATTCAAATTAAAGAGGCACTATGATAAGAAAATCAACCCGAAGATTTTCAAACCCGGAGATTATGTATTTTTGTTAAAAGGGCCTAAACCAGAAAAATTCGGAGATCAATATACTGGACCTCACGAAGTGTTAGAAATATTGAACAGAAATAATGTAAGAATTTGTATAAAGAAAAACAGTCGAGTGGTGCATCCTAATCGATTACGAATATCTCACATTAAAACAGTCGATCATTAAAATCAATAATTAATCCCATCCGAAAATAGCCGAAGAGATGGAATGATACGCATAAACGATCACGATAACTTCATTGTCTAACTATTCGATAACCTATCAGTAAGAATACACATGAAAAAGAAAAAAAAAGGAAATATAAAAAGGAAATCTGTTTAAAACTCATCGGTGAAGGTTACATCCACGATGGCGGTGAATGTCGAGAAGCTGTGCTCCGACGCCTCAGCCTCGGCCACCATTGACGGTCTAGTTCGAATGGTCTCGGGCGTTGTATAGGGATATCCTCGGGTCTGACTGCTCCACTTCGACTCTGTCAGTGACGTGACAGGAGGCGCCTATCTCCTCCAGCTCTTTCAGATCGTCGCTGCGTCCAAGTCGCGACGAGGAAGACTCGTTGCGCCTTCCAGATACTGAGCCAGAAAACTCACCTGGCTCTAGCAAATCCATACCGTCAACCGGCACTACACCTTTTTGGGCATTCGTTTCCGGCCCACGAAGCCACCACACTACTTCACCGTCATTATCCACTTCGGGATGATTTTCCGATACCCACGAACGGGATGGACGAAGCGAACGTTCGTTGTCCACCCGATTATATTGCCATTCGAGACGCGATCGTGGTGATAATTGTGCCACATGAACTTCGGGTAGTTCCGGCACGATTCTATCCGAAGACGAAAGGAGGGAATCGGCATCACGAGCCGGTTTCGGCGACGGCGAAGCCGCGACGTTTCCATCTGGATTCCGTGGGGGTGAGCTTGGAGGATGGTGACCCGGATCCGGCTCTCGTGAACTCCTTGAAAACTTCTAGGACAAGCATCGCTAAATCAGAAGACAATCTAAACAGGATCACGGAGAATCCCTCACGAGGACACAAGATAAATAACCTCCGCATCTCCTCCTTCACACTATTTCCCATCGATCTTGCGATCGAACCGATCTTGCTAGTTAGGCCACTATCACGCCCGTAATCATCGAAAAATCGCATGGCCATCTTTACCAGAGACTGAAGAATAATTGTGGGCTCACGAAATCTAGACGTTTATGGAAAACTAGCTTCATCGCATCACTACGAACACTCGGTATATACATGTTTCAGAAATAAGTCGCAAAACCCAACAAAAACGAGAGCAAAAAAAAGGGGGGAGAGAATCCGAGAAAATACGAGACAATACTTCGATAATCATGAAAGAAGTCAACGAATCTGCCTGCCTGCTAAAGTCCAAATTTTATCCTCACAGATAAATTTTTTTTTATCATCAACCCTGGTTTTCAGAATATGTTAGATGATAAGAATGTCTATAAGAATGATCTATATGAATGAATATACGATAAGAATGACTAACACTACGAAAATTAACGAATGCGACCTGTGAAAAATTTGAAACCCATAAATAAACAAAGAAATAGCTGAATTACAAATCAATCGTTATTATATCCATCAATAAGAAACTAACATTTAAATAAATAATAATAAATAATAATAAAATAATTGAAAATTTCAGATTGATCATCGAATCACGAGAATAACCACTATAATCCTGATAATATTAATAACGCGGATCGACGAAAATTATGGAATCATAGGTTACGATTGCGGATCGCCATCTGCAAATTACATCATCTTATCTTTATTAAATATCGGGGAATGTGACATTCTACCACAAAATGTAGAATCTAGCAAAGTCTACGTACACTTATTACAGATAAATGAATTCGAGGCAGTAAGAATAATTCAATGCAAAGTTGAAATCGATAGAATGATCAAAAGATGTTGTATGTTCTCTCACTCCATGAACGTTTTTAACGGCAAATATTCTTATATAGAAGAAACATCGCGCGAAGTATGCCAGCATATACACGCCTACGGAACTTATCAATTACACATCACGTATATTACCGGATTAAAATCAAATCACACCTCAGCACGCCCGGTAACATTAGCAGGCAACGTAGACGCCGACGGTACATACAAAGGGAGCACGTATTCAGATCCGTACGGCACGTGGACAGACGTTGTCGTACTCGCAAGTATAAGGATTACGTTACAAGATTATATAGCCGATGTACGAATAAACACCAATCGAGTACTACTCAGAGCGAGAGTAGCTTGTGAACTTAGTGCTACTCATTGCGCGGATATAGAAGGCGATAGTTTTTGGGACCTAGTGCCTGCAGATTCTTGTAAATTTAATAATAAAACGGGGTTTTATATAGCGGATATGCAAACAAAATATTAGATAATATGAGCGAACAACCTCTAACCGCTCTTTAGCGGTTTACTCTTTAACCGCTCAGACTGTTTTTGCTTTAGCAACTAAAGTAAAGTATGTAACATGCGGATATACGCTCACACGCACGGAACATCCCAAGTTATTTTTGAAACCTCACCTGGCGTAGCAGTCTTTAAAAAAACAATCTCGAGTCTCTAACTTCGATATCTTTACTTATATGAACTCGAAATTCGTATAAACATATCCGCACACAAATAAATCAATTATACCAAAATATTTTACTACAGCAATGTACACTGGAACATAAGATGTTACAAAATGCTTTAGCCATTGTCATGCAATCACCAGATATTTTTGCTTATC
The DNA here is from genome assembly GCF_055798465.1 of Pogonomyrmex barbatus. Lineage (NCBI taxonomy): Eukaryota > Metazoa > Arthropoda > Insecta > Hymenoptera > Formicidae > Pogonomyrmex > Pogonomyrmex barbatus. The sequence goes on from NW_028297149.1 coordinate 2,709,925, forward strand.
ATTTAATGAAAGGACCAGGATATATGGCTTTATTGATGGGTGAAGTAATTCACATCGTAAAGTGCATACCCATCGAAGTGAAAATTGCACGAACCAATGATTGCTACGATCAGCTACCTGTAATTCGAGGAAACAATACTTATTTTTTAATCTCGCAGATTCATATTCTTTTGCGCCAAGGAACTTAAGTAACATGTAATTTGTTTACATCTGCTATGTATCTCTTAGGAGATGCATGATATAAATTAATGCCAAGACCGATGGATGCACAACCACCGACCACATCATGAAACCTGTGACTAAACCGACATGGAAATATATTAGTCCTGGAACGCTCGCAACGAGCGGAATATACACCAATAGCGATCTTGAAGATCTTCGCGATCATATAATGTTCCCTGCCGAGAGGCCGGCAGTACTCAATACCATGATCAGAGGAATGATGGGATGACCGGCGTCTTTGAACGGAGGGTCATTTTCAAATTTAATGGATGAAGCATCTATAACAAAAATAGCTGAATCTGCATGGCAAAAATTTTGGAGTAAATTTTTAATCTTTGGAAATATCAACGCCGGAGTCATTGGAATATACCTAGTAGGGAGAATAATAAAATTAATACTAGATACTCTGGTGCACGGATATGCTCTGCACACCGTGTATGGATGGTCAATACCTGATAGGAGTTATATGGGACTTATTAACCCAACTTCTATTACACTTAGGAAAGAAGAGAAATAAGTCTGAAAATCCTGAACCCACGGCCCCAGCCGAGATAAGCAAAAAACCAGACACAACAACCAAATCAACAAGATCTGCAACCCGTATACCCTCCCCTCCCTACTAAAAAAACCTCCACACTTGCATTTCCACTTACACGAGAAACGCATGGCGGAGAGTAACCGCGGTTCTCCTCAACACACAAACAGCCAGTATCGCCCTTCGTGGGAGCGAGTCATTTACAGGAAGTACTCATATGTATATTTCCTGGAGAATATCGCGAGCTACCGTGGCAAGCTCTTATCTGTGGGTTAGCTCACCTGGTTCTCCTCGTTCCTTGTGACCTATGGTCGTAGGACACGAGGACCTTATGTCGAATCTTGGCGGAAGGACGGGAGGAATGGATTCAAATTGTCCACTCTCTCGCCGAAGGCGCAGCTCTCGTATCAGTGACCGTTAAACATAAGGCAGGAAATTTGTAAACCTGCGTCGAGCGCTGGTCCAAGCCGGATATGTTCGCTTCGAGCAATATCTGATCGGAAATACACTTTCGTCAGTCTGAATAATCAAAATATATAAGTTACATATTATACACTTACACTATTATATACTCTTATATATATATATATATATATATATATATATATATACATATATACACACATATATATATATATATATATATATATATATACATTTGTCATTATTTGTGTGACTAACATAAAGATTAAGTTTTAATAATACTAAGTTGCCCGAAATTCACGCAGCATATTTGCTTTTCTTTAAACAATATAGTAAAATAAGATTTGAAAAGTTAGTACAAAAAGAAAAAAAATTTTTATTTTCTCTCTCTTTTTAGAGGCTGATAGGATATCTAATTACCCTTATTCACGTATATTATTGTTACTGTGTGTGTGTGTGTGTGTGTGTGTGTGTGTGTGTGTGTGTGTGTTCATATGCATATTAAAACACTAAGATATATTAATTAATTCTGTCAAATGGGACATGTTATTGTTACTGTACCGAAAATCATTCTTTTTATATATCTGTGAATTTTAATTGTAGCGTATTTACCGCATTTTTCTTTCTCTTTCCTTGTAATTAATGTATGTACGAGTATGTATTGATTCAGTTTTAGGAATAGATCTCAGCGGAAAAGTACACATATATATAAAGTCATAGAAAAAACGAGAGAATGACAATAATAAGGATAAAACCTTTTTTTCTCCTCTTTTCTAAGAAAAGGAGAAATTTTTCTTTCAGGATGCTCATGTAAGCGATAAAACCTAAATTCATTAATATAAAAAAAAGAAAGTAAAAGAGAAAAGAATCGTTATATTTCCTTTTTTCTTTTTGCAAATGTTGTCTATCCTCAATATTTGTTTAAGGCGGGGGCGTCCGGTGGACTTCACGATTCTTCTCTCTTTTCGGAGCGAATGGACGAGCTCCGATACAGCATAAAAAAATCATTCTGAACGTAAATTAAATAATTTTTACGTTCAAGCTCCGTGGACGCCAGTCTGCCGAACACGTGAACCTCAGACTGTTGAGAGCTCGCTTTTCGAATTAACAAATAAACTATAAAAACCCGATTGAATTGAAACTAAGTTAAAATAACACTTGACAGCCATATGTCGAGCGCAAAGAAATCCTTAGTGCACTGGCGACGGAAAATCATAAATTGTCAAAGTAGGTATCTGTTTTCCCTCATGGCAGGCTTCGTACTCGAATAGCCGCCTTCGTGGCGTCAGTTATTTAATCCGTCGACCACCCATTCAGCCACAAATATTTAGATAATCCCATATGTTAATAGAGGCTCAGACCCACTACTTAACTATCCTCCCTAAAAATTCTCCCCGTACCAATCAGACTCTTTTTTCGAAATTCGAAACTACGATAGGCTAACTCCCCCCATATCCCTAATGACTCGCTAATTCCTATTCGTTAAAGACCCGTGAGATACTTTTAATTTCGAACCGAAGCCCCACCTCCCCGCGACAGCTTTTTACTAAGATTCTCCACGGAGGAAACGCACTTGGTTACTACCTTTTGACCGACAGATCGACCTTTTGACAGTCTTCACGCGCTCTGATCCGTCAGTTTTTTTCACGAGCAATCTTAAACCTTTTTACGGACATACGTGTGCATTCACGTTCGTTCGCGTTCGCATTCGCTCCTTAACTCGTGATTTAATCTTTGTAGTTTCTCGCCGACGTAACCGCAGATTTAATTATTAATGTTTTAATATTGGGACGAGTGAATTAAAGGGTGAGATCCAATCGGACACATCGCCAAATGGTCGATTAAATAAAAAAATCTTTGATAGGTGACACTAGAAAATTCCTAGGCATCGGCTCATATGAGTTCGATTGAAAAATGTACGCATCTGGGACGCACCCGAATTAAAGTACATTTATAACTTCTTTATTTGTATTCAAGACGGGAGTGTTTCCTTTTTTGTATACATCAATAATAACGAGTGATATTCAAGAAACGTCGGAAACGCTCGACAATGGTGCACGAAGCGCGAAAGAGTATGATAATATTTCTATTTCCTTCGCGTCGCAAGTGCGAAAGAGTATAATGATATTCCTTTTCTCTGCTCACAGGCGCTTCGGTGCGAGAGAGTAGGATGATATTTCTATTTTCTTCGGCCAACCCAATATTGCCGAGCGCACATGTACGTGCCTCGTCTTATGTGTCTATGCGTGTGTGTGTGTGTGTGTGTGTGTGTGTGTGTGTGTGTTTGTGCGCCCTTGCTTCTTCTACTTCCCTGCGGAACCCCAGGAGCACTCTGCAGAAAATCAACCGCTGGTCGCTGATTCCAACTCTCGTTGTCTTTAGCCGATCCACCTGCAACGACATTTCTTTGTAATCATCGTAGTAGTAAGTCGCATGGATTAATATGATCTGCTATCTACTCATCACCACTTAAATACCGAACGTTTCCCCTTGCTCCCTTCTCCCTCACTTATCTTTCTGAACCTATCGTGCTTAAGGTTTAACACTTTTACACTTACATAAATGTTTATTATATTTAAATTATTCTATTATTTCTTTTTATTTATTTATATTATAAAAACCTTAAATATTTTAACGTAGAATCTTCCCGAACTGTCATGCCCGACGACCTCCGCACTTTTGTAACACCCGCGTGCTACACTTACATGCAATTTTATTCTTTTCCACTCTCATGCGCCCATTCGAAAGGATATTAATCGTTACCATTATCTATCGAATAATCACTATTCGTACTATTTCTTCTTTATGTTAAGTATTTTGTGTTTTAATTTTGTATTTGGTTCGTTTCACATTAATTAAATGTTTATTTTAACAATAAATCAATTTATTCATTCGTAATTTAACTCTCTCGTCACGCTCGCCCGCTCTCGGGGATCGTATATAGTCCTATCCCAGTCAAAAGAGATTAAATTCTCTTGCCTAAATTAACGGACCGACGAACGTACGTCACGCAGTCATAGTGTCGGAGTCATAGCGTCTTTTTCAAGACGTTGACCCGTATCGGCTGACCTGTACGGTGCGTTTGACTCGCAAGCACGCTCCAGAGCGGTCACCTGCGAAAGGATATTCGGTGCGTCCTTCCTTGCCTCATCCTTTCAATCTTTAAATAATAATTCCAGGGAATATGTAAAATATATTTATAATATTTATATATATAAATCATATATAATATACATTATGTACACACATATATATATATATATATATATATATATATATATATATATATTATGTTACATATTTGTAATGTCCAATTATAATTGTTCATATTTTTAAAGACACATCCGTATCATGATAAAAATTCACAAATATACAGCGCTGTAACGTTTTTATTTTGCAAATAAAATGTTATTAAAAGTTTTGTCTTCTAATCAAATTTATTAGATTAAACATTAGTCATATATTTCATGTTGTAAGGAAGATAAAGAAAAAAGAGATAGTATCATCCTGACGGAGATTGGCTGGAGATTGAACCCGAGCCTTTTGCGTGGCAAGTTTGACAATCTACCAATGTAGAACTTCGTCAATCGTTTCTTCGATTCTAATATTTCCGTTGTATACACGATTGAAATAGTTAATATACGTGCGACAGATATTTGCGAAAAGGACTATACTTTATTGCATTATTACATACATAATTTATTACATAATTCATTCTCTCGTTTACTATCGCACATCAAATTTATTTCCGATAAATTTATTTCTCGAAAATAAATCGGCCGCTGCAATATAGGACCGATGCGAAGCATGCACCACACACACACACACACACACACACACACACACACGCGCGCGCGCGCGCGCGCGCGCACGCACGCACGCACGCACGCACGCACGCACGCACGCATAGACACATAAGACGAGGCACGTACATGTGCGCTCGGCAATATTGGGTTGGCCGAAGAGAATAGAAATATCATCCTACTCTCTCGCACCGAAGCGCCTGTGAGCAGAGAAAAGGAATATCATTATACTCTTTCGCACTCGCGACGCGAAGGAAATAGAAATATTATCATACTCTTTCGCGCTTCGTGCACCATTGTCGAGCGTCTCCGACGTTTCTTGAATATCACTCGTTATTGTTGATGTATACATTATATGAATTAAAGAGAGTAAGCAGATATGAAATGTATGCTGTATGAAGAAATTCGAAAATTATTATAATCATATGTTTTACTTGTTATAATAAGCTGTTATATAATTTTATAATAACCGAAGAGTATAATAAAAAAAGTAAAATAAAAAGAGTATAATAAAAGAGTATAATAATGAAATGAGTAAGAATAAATACGAAATTATTATCTTATTACAATCTTATTTTATATATTCCGAGAATACTCTTAGAAATCAAAAGTTTACTATATTTCGGATAATTAATTACAAATTCGACAAGTTACATATATTTTTGTTTATATCAAATAAACAGGAAAGAGGAAGAAGAAGTAATATAATTTGATTATTTCATTTATCGTTCAATAAATGTCTTGTCGAATTTGTAATTAATTACTCAAAACAACAAACTATGAATTTTTTAGACATTTTATTATACATTATACATTTATATTTAGAAAATAATTTCATATGTATTTTTTTGACCAATTGACTCATCTCATTCTGTGCATAAAGGTATTAAGATATAGTTACCAAGAAATGAATAATTTACGAGATATTTATACTTTATGTCAAATTACATAACAAATTCAAGCCTTATAACAGAAAGCTGCTATGTATATATGTATATATATATATATATATATATATATATATATATATTATATATTATTTATAATTTTCTATTTTATATATATATATATATATATAATATATATATATATATTTTTTATATTATATATATATACATATATATATATATATATATAAAATAAAAACATAAAGTTGACTGTTCTTATTGAAAATATTGACGGGATTATCGACACATTATAGTCGGTATTAATCTTTGAATTGGCTTTACAGATTGCAAAATACTTGTATGCAATTAAAATATGCACAAAAAGAAAGTGCAAATTGATTTAACGAGAAAATCGATAAAAAATTAAATTCACTTTATTTTAGCAAGCGAGTTAGTTGTATTGAACGTTTTAACGATCCCGTAGATTTGTCCTTGTCTTTCCTTTACAGCGCCATTTATTGCAAGATCTGTCAACTACAATTACTGCTCTACTTATCATTTTATACCTGCGTCAAGCATATATATACGCATAAAATCATACACAATCTGTTCAGATGTTAAATTTTTTTTCTAAGCTTTCAATCATAAATCCAAAAATATAGTATTGTTTATTCATTTAGTCTAAAATGCGGGACGCATTCATTTTGTATATACGAGCTGTAGAATTTGTATATCAAGAAAACAAAGATCTGACGTGACAATTGTACGGGTCAAAATTAAGTGAATTTTTTAATTTTTTTCTGATTTCTTCGTTAAATCGACTGTCCCGTATTTTCTTTTTGTACGTATTGTAATTGCACAAAAGGATTTTGCAATCTGTAAAGTCAGTTTAAAGATTAGTACCGGCTGTAATGTGTCGATAATTCCCGTTATTTTAGGATCCCCTTAAGACAAAAATGTTTCAGACAAAAATTTTATGACTTTAAAGGAGAAAGAAAATGGTGACCTTGGTTGACTTTGAGAAGATGTCCTTAAAGTCAGGTCAAGGTTATCTAACATTTTTTAAATTGAATCCCTCATTTTTTATTACATATTCTTATAGCTGACTTCAAGACTTTTTCAAAACATTATAATAATGTTAATTATAATAATGTTATAATAAATCTAACTTAACACCAAGGTTGGATTCAAGCTCACCAACAGCTGTTTTTCAAAACCTTTGAAGATCTGTTGAAAATCTCATAAAACGTTGCACTAGTCTTTTGACAGCTACAATTTTTACTGGAAGAAAAAATCGACTTCCGTTAAAAAAAATCCATATAAAAAACATAACAAAGAGATCTCGGAAGTAGTGCTATCTACGATTGAACTGACAACAGTATCCCATTTTCCCATTAAAATAGTAAAATTTTCATCCGAAATGTTTTTTCCTATTTCCTTTAGCTTCCGAGAAAATCGACTAAATAAATTAACCTGTAAGTTATCAACGTCATGATTGTGAACAATATCCCAAGGTTTTAGCCATCAAGCTGACATCTTGGATAATACAAATACCGGCGGTACTATAACTTTAAAGAATTATAACTTGGAAAATACTTAATAAAAAATAACATTATTATAATGTTTTAAGAAAGTCTTGAAGTCAGTTATAAGAATATGTAATAAAAAATGGGAACGTTCTAAAAAAAATCTAAAAATTTTAGGTAATCTTGACTTAACTTTAAGGACATCTTCTCAAGGTCAACCAAGGTCACCATTTTCTTTTTCCCTTGAAGCCGTAAAATTTTTATTTGACATCTTTTTGTCTTGAACTTGAATATTTTGAGAAAATCGACTGGATAAATTAAAATGGTCCACCTTATATTTATAGTATGGACAAAAAAAAATAAAACGTTTTAAGAATATAACATTCAAATAATTCTCATCATTTAATCATTTTAATAACACCACCGAATAAAGGAATATTTTGTTCTGGAAGGAAGACCAACTATTTTCTACATATTTTGACGTGTTAAAACAGAATTTGTTACCCAAAAATTCCATCATATTACATCACATTTATGAATTCGCGTGAAAAGTTGCAAACCCATGTAGAATAAAGCAACTATGGGCTTTGTTTCAACCCGTAAGCAGATAAAATGTACACTTAATTTTTTATATTTGACCTTGTCAGTAATTTTCATTATCATATTCGTAATCAATGCACTAAAATACAGTAATATATCAATTTTCAGCGAAATCGAAGGCTTCACCTTTTTAGAATTTTACTCTATATGAAATAATTTCAAGCACTTATTATAAAAAAATGTTCATTGAAACGAGCATTGAACATTTTGTGTCATTTTACGATGTTCTTTTATTTAAATATGGCACGACTTTATATGTGATCATTTATAACTTGTTAAGACTGACGAACTACAATTGTATGTAATAAAAAATACATGTTATCAGTTAAAAAAAGAGAGATGTCCTTGAAATGACCTTAATAATTCCACTCAGAAAAATTAACTTCATCAGATAATGCCTTGCTTTGATACTTGAAACATCGCTGAAAAATCAAAATTTTATGTCTCGTTTAGTTTTAAAAATATTAAATTGTAACACCCTTAAGGGTATCCTAAAACGAAGGCCGAACTCCGATGGTCTTCCGCTAATGCCATCTAAATAAAATTAAAGAAATATCGGTAATTATCGATAATTTAAAAAGTCGATATTATCGACAATTTAAAGTCCATATTATCGACATGATTAATTTCGTTTCTGTTATAGTAATTTTTACATTATCATTTTACTAAATATTAGGTGTATGAATTAATTCTTTTTAAATCAAATTTAACATTTATTTATGAAAAAAAATTAATGCAAACTCAATCTTCAAAGTAATCTCCTTCGGCTTCTATATATTTTTTGCCATGTCTTAGGTAATTGTCGGATTCCAGATCGAAAAAATGATGATGATTTTGATTTTTGATGATTCAATGAATTTATCGAGGCTTTTTTGGACCTGTTTAATCCCGTTTGATTTGAATTGGGAATCGGTGAGATGTAGAGATCGAAATAGGTGATTATCAGAAGGGGCCAAGTCTGGAGAATACGTCGCATAAGGGAGAATTTCCCAGCTTAAATCTGAGATGATTTCCATAGTCTTTTTTGCTTTGTGGGGCCGGGCGTTATTCTGCAGCAATATTGCTGGCCTTCCCCCACTACCAGTAAACTTTTTTTTAGTGCGTCATTCACACGAATCAATTGTTGTTGATAGAGCTCAGAAGTGACGGTCTGACCAGGTAGAAACATCTCATAGTGAATCACGCCTTTCTGATCTCATCAAATGCATAGCAATACCTTTTTTGCATGGATGTTCGGTTTTGGCGATGCTCGTAAATGGCTCATCTGGACGGACCTATGATTTTTTACCTCTTAAGATTGTCGTACAATATCCACTTTTCATCATAAGTTATAATTTTGTGCAAGAAATTTTATTTCTTGAATCTGGAGAACAAGGAGAAAACAGTATCGTGACGTCTGCTTTTATTTTCAGAAATGAGCTTATGAGGGACCAACTGGAATTCCTTGCGGATTCTCCCCAGCTTTTGTAGGTGATAGGAAATGATTCGATGTATCACTGCAAGCTCATTTGCAAGTTCCAGTTGAGTTTGACAAGAATTCTCATCCAAAATTTGCTCTAACTCCTTGTCTTCCACTTTTTTTGGTTGACCAGGGTATTCACTATCTTGAATGATGAAATTTCAAGATCGAGACAAAGAAATACATAAAATTCATGAAAATTCATGAAAAATACGAGGTAAAACATTATGAATTGCGCGATAGTCTTGTTTACCGAAAGGATAGGAATAAAAAATTGTTATTTTATGTACCGCAATCGATGAAATCAAATGGAACCTGTCACGATAACCTTGGATATGTAGGTATTAATAAAGTTAGAAAGTCGGAAATATCGCAAAAGTCTACTGGTTTCCAAATATTCGAAGAAAGGTAAAAAAGTTATAATTGTTTGCGATGTATTGAGTTCTCGTCGAACGATAAAGCAGAGGGATTTTTGCACAATGTTCCGAAGAATAAATTTGTAACGATACATCTTTTGTAACGATACATATTGGATCATCTTGGATCATTAGGGAAAACCAGAAAAGGATACCGATACTTGTTAATTGTTGTCGTTCACTAAATTTATTAGGATTTTTCCTTGTAAATCGATTATGGAGAATTGATAAGGCATTTGTGACTTTCGTACATACAGTACCATACCATAGATTTATATCCCACTCGTAAAAGATATGCAACTAATTGTGTATAATAATTGCGTACCACGTATCGGATGATATCTGTCTATTATTACAAACTAGCGTGACGAGTAAAATCGATATAAAGTCGATTGTGATAGCTTCTTGTAATCAAGATCATAATAAACGATAGTAAATCATTAATTACGCCTATGTACTGTGTGGAGTGCTTTCCTCTCCTGACAACTCTAAATCAGGAAAATACCCCCACATCTATTTAATTTTTTTATCTTCTATTATATCTATTCCTTATTATTTTCCGATTACAGGTATAATTATTTTTATTTTTTTTTAATATGAGGAACATTTTATATCAATGATACAAATGTAATGCTTACGCACAAACGCAGCCAATATGCTAAAGCGTTATCGATAATTGGAATCGTCGAACGAGCAGGCTAACTATGAGAATATAGCGCGAAAGAGATAGGACTAGATTTGCTAACTTTGTCTACTATCCGACGCCGACCGAATTTCCGAGCTCTCACAGATATGTTTTCTCGTTTACGCATCATCCTCATTCCTTGACTTTCGTGAGTCTTATCTTTCAATGTCCATCACTGGTTGAGAGGAGCGCTTCCATGTGAGAGACCGTGAGAGACCGGACACACCCAAGACAGCCAACTCTAAAACGCGTAAAACTCGAAAAAAAATCTGCTATAGTTACGGACTCGCGGACGTAAATATTGATTCATTCACAGATAACATTTTGTTGAGATATTTTTTGCATTTTTTTAGATAGAATCATATATACTTGTGTTACATAATATCCTCTATAATATTCCTTTCGTTATTCTGGATAAAAAAATATTAAAGTATAAATGTCAAGAAATTAATAATTTACAAAATATTTTATATTTTATTATGCTATAGTCTGACAAAAAAGTATTAAATGTAAATTATTTGTTTATTATTCTATTTTAATACTTTTATATTGAAATTAAGGATAATTATAAATTCTTTAATATAGAAAAAAACATAATTTTTTCAAAGTATTTAATTGCATGGTGCTAATTCCATAATATTTTTTAAAATAACTATGTATCTCTTTTATACTAATTAATTTATATTATTATTCCATACATAAAACTATTGAGGTACAGTTATAAAAGAATAAATAGTAGAAAAACGAAATATTTTATGTGTTATTTTTATATATTCTGATTATGCATAAAAGTATTAAAATATGATTATATATATTGTTACGTCCGCGACGATTACTGACACTAATCGCGCACACTATCGTATCACCGCGCACTCGCGCAAAGGAAGCCGCGCTCGGAAATAATTAACACTCCTTTATGAAACTTAAGAACTTTGTTCAAAGAAACAGACCAATCAGAACACCACGGACACATGTCCATACGCCACATACGTTATCGCGTAAAACACCCGTGTAAACAACGCATCCGGAGAGCGCTACGCTTCTTTCTCCAAACGGCAGGTCGACTCCGCTCGGCCGCAGAAGACTCGCACGGGCATCACAATATAATGAAATATGATTATATAAGTATTAAAATATGATTATCAAAAAATTAATAGTTTATGAGATATTTAATGTTATGAAATATTTTAAATTTTATATTGATATATGTGAGAAAAAATATAAAATATCCCGTTGATTTTTTGACATTTATATATTATATAATAATTTTTTATTCAAAATAATTAGAAGAATATTATTACGTAAAAAAAATATGTAACTCCGTTTAAAAAAAGTAACTATAAAAAAATCTCGATAATGATGCCATTTGCGAATGAATCAGTATTATAATCGTATGGCCCTCTTGAAATTCTACAATTTTTGTATGAAATGTTTCCGTCTTAAAATTAATAAAATTTTGACGGGATGTTGTATTAAAATAGAACCTGTACATAATATGTTTGCATTAAATACATTTTTTAGTATAAATATTAATAAAGTATAATAAAATATTTATAACTAATAAATGCGGATTAATATAAAAAGCGTATAAAAATTTATAAGTATTATATATAAATATGTTTGTAGGTATGTTTATAATTACTTTCAAATACATCTGTAAATACAATTATAAATAAGTTTATTAATACATATATAAAATAGTATCAATTGCGACATATCCAGATACAAATTTATCTAGTATGTTTCTTACAACATATGATATATATAGCTAATATATATGGCTTTATAAGCGTTTATGTTTATTATAACTAATTCGTTATATATCACGTTACATTTATACTAATACTTACATTTATACTTGTTACATTTATACTTGTTAAAAATGTTTGAAAGATATTTATTTGTTACGATTTTTTAATATATACCATAATACAGTATAAAAATTGTTTATTATTTATACTAATTTTAAAATATTAATTTACATATTATACCATATTTATATTAATGAATATTTATTGGGAAAACTTATGAAAAATAATTTAAATCAGTTATTTATAATATAAAATATCTATTAATCAATTGTCAAATGATAATATATAACAAAAAATAGAGAAAATCTGTTACTTTTCTTTATCCTCTCTTATATGAGTAAATTCAGCATATCTAGCATTCACTATAGAAAATATATGACATATTGAATTTATTTCTGTCTATAATATGATCCTCTTTTTTCGAATTCAATTATTGCATTCAACTATATCATATACTGTTCTTCACAAATAAGAAAAATAGGAATGACATTTCACTGTGACATTAAATATAGTTGTCACTTAATACAATATTCTGTCCATAGTTTGTTACTGTTCGATAGCCTGCAATTTGCTTATGTTGAATTATTAATTCGCATAAATGGCAGATGGGCGTACAAACAACAGATAGAACATATTTCGCTCAAAATCATGAACATGGATTTCTGCATGTATTATTATTATAAAGTTAACGAATATTTGTTATCAGCTGCTGGTTTATGGCCTTATCAAACTAAAAGGAAAAAAGTATTGTTATGTTCTATAATAATATTCTGTATATTAAGCATACAAGCTGCACAGGTAAGAATTGTTTCTAAGAAAGCGATAATAATTGATTATATAATCTCAAGGAATACATTAAAATTAAAAGAAAATCAAGATGATTTTACTTTGATTCAAAGTATCCCAAAGTCCCATTTTCCGTATGATAAAGAACTGTTTCCAGCATATTAATAACATTGTTGCTCAAAACTTAAAGATGATTTTGTATTGCTTTTACGAATTCAATATACACGAAAGTTTTTTGGAAGTGATATAAAATTTTCATAATTATTATTCTTTCTCACAAATATGTATGTTTTCTACACTTCGATGCACTTAATTTATATAATAGCGTTTCTTATCATTATTTTATCTTTAACATATAGGTACTTTCTTCAATAAACGCTGTTTTTTTTATATTTTTGCTTTCAGTTATAATATAAAAATGTTTGTGCAATAAAGTCATTTTGTTTCCATTTGTATTTACAGTATTTTCAGAATCATTCTTTTAAACGTTTCCTACTTTTCTATTATACATTGACAAGTCTTTTTTTATGTATAATTCTAATTTGAGTTTTCTAATCTTTGTTAGAGGTATTTCTTCATAAAGAATATGACTAATGCCAATATTTATATTAAAAATTGCCAATATGCAAAAAAGAATGAAAAAAGTATGTTTTAATATTTATTGTAACATGTTATTGTAACATGATATTTAATAAGTTCATTTCACATGTATTTCATTGGATGAATGCCTGATGTTTTCAACACATAGTTTCATAATATAAGAAAAATAATATATAAATAAGTAGCCTAAGTGCGCGCGCGCGCGCGTGCGCGTAACGCACGAGTAATAACTATATTCTTTAATATCAATATGTTGTCGTTTTGTAACCAAAAATTATCATGTTGACTTTTTTGCTGTAATGTAATTATAACGTCAAAATAATGTTATTTTAATCATGTATCATTTTAATCATGATGTATTCTTTGGAATACGATGTACTTAAAATCTTTATTTCCAAATTATTTATTTCTATATATAAAATATGTTAATATGTGTGTCTATGTATATTTATTCAGGAAATTGTTACATAATTGATGCTTTTCAATTAGCGATATAAGTCAAATGTCGTTCTATTTTTCTTGGCAATGAATAACAAGGACAAAATAATTGTATCGGTTTATATTAATGCAAAGTAAAATAAATGGAAAGTATTCAATGTAGCTATTACACGCAATATAGGTTCTATTTTGACAGATCGTTAAAATTGATAATACATACTACTTCAACTATATTATACATGGTATAAAATAGTTATTTTAATTTTCTATAAAAATAATGATATCATAAACTTGCGATAATTGAAAATAAAACTTATTCTTATTAAATTTTTTTCTTTTATTATTTTTTATAGGATATTACAAAATCATATGCTAATATAGATGAATCGGAAGAATGTAGACTACAGACTACATCCAGAGAAAAATTATATTTAAATTCGTTTTTTTAACTTGATTTTTTTAAGTTAAAATGAAAATGATTTATTTGATTTCAAGAAATGAGTTATTAGCCCTTTTAAAGATAAATAAATTATTTGTTTAAATAAAATAAATAATTGTTTAATTCGTGGAAAATACTGACAGAAATGTAAGAAATAATTTAGTTGTGATTATTTTAAACCAAGAAAATTATTTCTTTAAATGAAATAAAAGATTTTTTGAACTATATATGCTAAAGGCGCACGACTAGGCAAAAGTATGTACGTATTTCTGCGCAGCCATATTTTTAGTTAATTAATAATTGATGAAGATCGTTCATAACTGACTGTAACAAAGGATCGCGAGAAGCGATTAATGTTCTCTCGCGTCTGATCAAGCGGTTTCTAAACTATTCTTGTTGTGCTCTCTCAAAATATTTTATTAATATTTTGAGAGAGCATAATTCTATTATACTGTAATTTTTACATGATTTATGTGATTTATGAAAATTTTACGTGATTCTAGTGATCCTAGTATTTTCAACGACACTAATCGTAAAAAAAAAACATGCAACGCGATATTGATTATTTTATTAATTTATTTTATTAATTTTTAATTTTATTTATTTTTATTCCCTATGTCCGATAAAAAAGTGAGATGAAATTTTTAATTACTTAGAAAAAAGTTTATATCTAATTATATAGTATATATAATTATATATATAAATATATATATTATATTGTATATATAATTATTATATATAAATATCATATCATCAAATATAAATAATAACGTAACATTTATCACGAAATATTGTCATAGATATATCGTCATTTAATCATCATTTTTAAGTCATTTTTTATGAATAAATAATGAAATAACATTATTAATTACTACCTTTATTAATTAACTATAATATAACTACAATATAACTAAATAAGAAAAAATATTTCCCATATTTAATACAATTATTAACACATTTATAAACAAGTAAATAAAATATACAACAATTTATAAACAATTTTCATAAGAATAATGATTTTTAACATAATATACATTAAACATAATATACCAGGTGTATGCATAAGTTTTTTCCGGTTTTTTAATAAAAAAAGACATGTAATTTTCAAGGGAAATTAATTTTTTTTTTATTCAAAATATTGGCCATCGGCTTCTACACATTTCGCCCATCTTTCAGGTACTTTATGAATACCATGCCAGAAAAACTGCTTGTCTTTTGTCGGCAAACCATTCGTCGAGCCATTTTCCAACTTCCTCGAAATTGCTGAAGTGCTGCTCTGCGAGCGCGTGTCCCATTGATGCGAAGAGGTGATAGTCAGATGGCGCCAGGTCTGGGGAGTACGGCGGGTGCAGAAGGATGTCCCATCCAAGCGATTTCAAAGTGTCTTTCACTGATTTTGCTGTGTGAGACGGCGCATTGTCGTGTAACAAAATCACTTTGCCATGTCTTCTGGCCCATTCCGGTCGTCTTTCGATTAATGCGTGGTTTAAATTAATCATTTGTTGGCGATAGCGTTGTGTATTAACGGTTTCGCCGGGCTTCAAGAGGTCATAATACACAATACCGCTCTGGTCCCACCAGACACAGAGCATGGTCTTCTTGCCGAAGCGATTTGGCCTTGGTGTTGATGGACCGGCTTCGCCAGGTGAAAGCCACGATTTTTTCCGCTTCGGGTTTTCAAAATAAATCCATTTTTCGTCACCCGTCACAATTCGATACAAAAATGATTTCCTTTCGTGGCGTTGAAGCAGCATTTCACAAGTGACTTTGCGATTTTCCATTTGATGTTCATTCAAATCGTGTGGGACCCATTTACCGAGTTTATTGATCTTTCCCATTGCTCGTAAACGTCTGCTGATTGTTTCTTGTGATACATGTAATGCTTCTGCTAATTACCGTTGAGTTTGAGTTGGGTCATCGTCCAATAACTCCTGCAATTGCTCGTCTTCGCATTTTTTTTGTGGTCTACCAGAGCGCTCACTGTCTTTCACATTGAAATCACCACTTTTAAATTGTCGAAACCATGTCTCACATGTTCTAATCGATAGAGCGTATTCACCATATGTTTCTACCAGCAAACGATGACTTTCAACAGCCTTTTTCTTTTGATTAAATAAAAAAAGCAATGCGTGCCGCAAATGTTCTTTTTCAGGCACAAAACTCGACATGATCACTGAACGATAAAACAAAGACGCTAGTTTTTGGCGGACTCAACTTGTGTGTGTTTGTAGTTTTAAATGTCAGACGAACAAAATGATGTATGTGTCAAATTAATACGCTGCGTACTTTTCGC
This sequence comes from Pogonomyrmex barbatus, assembly GCF_055798465.1. Lineage (NCBI taxonomy): Eukaryota > Metazoa > Arthropoda > Insecta > Hymenoptera > Formicidae > Pogonomyrmex > Pogonomyrmex barbatus. The sequence goes on from NW_028297149.1 coordinate 2,726,848, forward strand.
TGGCGACATCTCTTAGTTAAACCGGAAAAAACTTATGCATACACCTGGTACATTCACGGCTCTATAATTAAATTATCTACAAGAATTACATATGCAATCGAGATTTTAAAATTGCCTGTATGGAAAGGAACTATTGAAAACTATTGAGAAATATAACTATTCAGAACTATTCAGAAAACTATTGAAATTTTGTGTATAGGACATTACTATTGAAAACATGAAGTTTACTATTGGAATTTACTATTGAATAAATAATTACTATAAGCATTTACTATTCATTACTATTAGAATCGTAAATAGTTTACTATTGGAGCGAATAGTAATTATAAGGATTTACTATTCTTTACTATTAGAATTAGTAGTTTGCTATTCTATTAGAACAAATAACTACAAGTTACTAATTCGCGATTTTCATGAAAAATCGTGGAAATCTGATATTAGTAGATATTGAATGATATGCCAGTTACTCTAGATAGTACCCTGATTAATAATCTTTTTATTGTATTTTTTAAAATAATGTTATGATGTATGTACAGGATGTCTTATTTTAAACGGATTGACGGATTGAGATTTTTCGAAAATTATTGAAGAAAAACGAAAAAACATTTGAAATAAAAGATATATGTTTTGAAGGGAGACAAATAATGGTAAAATTAATTTTCGAAAAAAATCAATACATGATTTCTCCGATTATTCTGCATATAAAAGTATTAAGATAAAATTGTCAAAAAAATAATAACTTTACACTTTACTCTGGCACATTTCAATATAAAATATCTAATAAACTATTCAGTCTTTGCTATTATATCTTAATATTTTTATGCATATAATAAGATAAATAAGTTAGTGCATAGAAAACATATAATTTTTAAAAAAGAATTATGCAATTCGTAATATGCAATTATATTTTTTTAAAAAGCGACAGCATTTCTTTATATTCCCGCATGGAAAGGAACTGTTGAAAACTATTGAGAACTATTCAAGTTTCTATAGTTACCATTCAGTTTCTGTAACTTGAGTAATAATTATTGACGATTACATGCATGAATAGCTATTCAATTACTATTCATACACGTAATCGCCAATAGTTACTCAAGTTACTACAGAAATTGAATGGTAACTATATAAATTTGAAGTTCTCAATAGTTCTCAATAGTTCCTTTCCATATGGGTGAGACTATTTATACGACAATATAGTAACATTCATTAATCAGATCTATCATATTTTAAGCCAAAATTACTTATTTCAGTAGCAGGTTTCATCCTAATACTGAAGTTAAGCGACATCGAGCAAAATCTTCAAGTGGATGGGTGACTGATTTTAGAAATATGCGATGATACGAGATAAAAAATGTTTCATCACTTTCTCTCATTTTTTTTTTATTTTTTCATGTTACATATAAAATGTTACATATAAAAAATATATTTCGTTTTTTTAAAAAAGATTTTCGTTGCACAACCAAACTATTTTTTTAATCTCAATAAAAAGGAATAATTTCAAGAAATTTTTTCAAATCAAAGAAGATTTTCTTTGACCGTATAGTAATGCACAAATTTCTATAATTCGAACAAATTTTTTTTTAATAAAAGAAACTTTTGTAAGAATTAGACGACCGTAAGCGGTTATGAAAGAGATTCGGAATATAAACAGCTAACAGAGAGGAGCCGTCGTGGTCGTGTAGACTAAGTGTCGGATTGGTAGACGAGGGATCCCGAGTTTAAATCCAGTCGGTCTCCGTTAATTTTTTCCGAATCTAATAGATATCTTTCAATCTCAGAAGTTGGATTCAGCCTATGTTACCTCAGAGAAGATTCAGCCTATGTTACCTGACAAGTCGATCGTTCAAAAGTGAACGGAAAAAGTCGGGGGTAGTACTCCAAAGTCGTGTCGGTCGTTCAAGAGAAATGAACGGAAAAAAAAAAGTCGCGGAGTAGTACTTTAAAGGAGTCGTGTCGGTCGTTCAAGAAGTGATCGAGGTCGGGAGTAGAAGCTCCAAGTTTCGGATAAAAGTCCGATAGAGGAAGACTCGGTATTCGGGACGAATGTAATACCAGAATGGCCGAACTGTAAGAATTAGACGACCGTAAGCGGTCATGAAAGAGATTCGGAATATAAATAGCTAACAGAGAGGAGCCGTCGTGATCGTGCAGACTAAGTGTCGGATTGGTAGACGAGGGATCCCGAGTTCAAATCCAGTCGGTCTCCGTTAATTTTTTCCGAATCTAATAGATATCTTTCACTTTTCTCTGGGTGTATTATTATTACAACGTCACAACCCATTGTGGGTTTCAGCTTGTTCATCAATCCTCCTTCACTCATCTCTCCGCAGACACATCTCTCTCCATCTCTTTACTCTCAATCTCTTGAGATTTTTCTCCACTTCTTCTATCCATCTCTTACTTGGTCTCTTTCTGCTTCTCTTTCCCATAGATCTCCAGTCCAGTATTTTCTTTGACATTCTTATTTTCTTCTCATCACATGACCAATGTATCTAATTCTTTTAATGTATCTAATGCTTTTTATGAATTTTACTACGCCTTCTATCAGATTACTTATTATAATTTATGGTTCATTCTGGCTCTCCATGTTCCATCGGTTCCTTTACAGGTCTAAAGATTTTTTTCAGTACCTCGCGCTCCATGTTCTTAAGAGCTCTTCATCATGTTATGTTAAAATCCAGATTTCGCATCCATATGTTACAACTGGTCTTATGATACTCTTGTAAATTTTCATTTTCGAATTCTTATTTAACATTCTCAATTTCATTATTGTCCCGTATGCATAATATACTCTGTTTCCCTTGAGTATCCCAGCTTGTATTTCGCTTTATTGAGTTTATTTGGTTCATTTGCGACTCCAGATGAATTTTTTCACATTTTTGAACGTCTGATTATGACTGCAAAATTTTCTTTTATTATGCGGCGATCTCGACATTCCATATATTTAATTTTATTTTCGTTTATCTGGTTCTCTCTCCTCTTCTTTTTTTCTTATGTCTTCTAGAATAGAATGTCTTCTAGAATAGAACATTCCTTTGGACATTTTTATTTTTGCTAATTATTATTATGTTCGTCTGCATAAACTAGGATTTGCTTGCTTTTGATCTCTATGTAGTTATCGAGATTTGCCTTTGTAAGTACTGCTTCCAATGACAGATTGAATAATAGGACAGACAATGCATCTTCTTGCCTGACTTCTATATTTATAAGGAAGATAGATGTCCATTGGTTATCAATTCTAACCTTTGCCTTCTTTCCAAGGTCATGTTTATGATCTGGATCAATTTTTCGGGATTCCCAAAATTAAGAGATCGCTAAGTAATTTTTTTCTGACAGTGTCAAAGGTTTGCTTAAATTATATATATATATATATATAAATTATATAAATGTATTAGGTGTACAAAAAAGTTCTGAGCTTTTTTTTTGTAAAATTCAATCTTTATTCAAAAACAAACAAAAAAATATTAATCAGCGAAATATTCCTCGTTTGCATCAACGATCTTTTGCCATCTTTTGGGTAGCTTGCGAATTCCTTGACGATAGAAGTTCACCGGCTTCGAAGCGATAAAGTCATCAATGCATTTTCGTATCTCTTCAAATCTCACGAAATGTGTATCAGCTAAATGATGCTGCAGCGATCGGAATAGATAGTAATCGGAAGGCGCCATGTCTGAGCTATACGCCGCGTGCGGGAGAAGTTCCCAGCCTAACGCAAAGATATGGTCCTGAGTCGCTTTCGCAACATATGGTCGAGCATTGTCATGAAGCAAGATCACTTTACGATGTCCTTGGCCAGTAAATGGCCTCTTTTCTTCTAATGCATCGCTCAAATTGGTCAATTGTTGTTGGTAACGGTCTGTCGTGATTGTTTCACCCGGTTGTAACAACTCGTAATACAACACACCTTTCTAATCCCACCAGATACAGAGCAAAACCTTCTTGGCGTGGATATTGGGCTTTGGCGTCGATGTCGAAGGTTGACCAGGGTCAATCCATGATTTTCTACGTTTAGGGTTATCATAAAGAATTCACTTTTCATCGCCTGTAATGATTTTGTGCAGAAAATTTTTTTCCGGAATTTTGAAAGCAAAGTGAGTGCAGTGTCATGCCGACGATTTTTGTTGTCTTCGGACAATTCATGCGGAATCCATCTACCTTCCTTCTGAACCTTTCCCATCGTATGTAGACGTACGGAAATGGTTTGCTGCGTAACGCCAAGCTGTTCTGCAAGCTCCTTTTCAGTTTGCGCAGAGTTTATATCCAGTAGTGCTTGCAATCCGTTTCAATCTTTTGAGGGCGTCCAGCACGCGGTTCATCTTCAAGACTGAAATCTCCTTGGCGAAATTTTTGATATCATCTTTTACATGTAGTATGACTTACAGTGTTTTCTCCATATGCAGCACAAATCATTGCAGTGGCTTCAGCAGCATTTTTCTTCAGATGAAACGCGAAGTGGATGGAAAATCGAATATGCTCCTTTGTTATTGCCACCGTGAATACTACTGATTTTTGAGGTTATGTGCATCAAATGCCAAATCGTATGGCATTTTAGAAGGCCAAATGTCAACGCTTTAAAACCGCAAAAGGGCAGGAAGATATATAAAATTTAAATTGTTATTTCGGTTGTATGAAATCTAAAGCTCAGAACTTTTTTGTACACCTAATATGTTGTATTCGTATGCCTTCTCTTGTATCTGTCTTAGAAAAGATATGATCCATTGATCGGTTTGTTCTAAACCCGCACTGGTATTCTCTAAGTATTTCTTCGGCGTATTTTGATAATCTATTATATATAATGCCAGATAATATCTTATATGTAACACTTAGTAAGGTTATGGCTCTGTAATTATATATGGATTGTATGATATGTACTCCTGACATTTTTTGCTGCGTCCATATTTGTTTGATTAAACTATGGATTCTCTTCTATAGTGTTTTCCCACCATATTTTATCACTTCCATCACTATTCTATCCGTTCCAGCTTTTTTTTAGGCTTTTGATCACCATTAGGACTTCTTCGTAATTAGGCTGTATATCTTCTGGCTCTGCTGTTTGAAACAATGATTCTTCTAATTCTCCAGGTTCACCCAGAACACTTCTGTAATATTCTTCCCATTTTTCCAGGATATTACGATCAGTATCTTACCTTCTGCGTCCCTACATGCTTTCTCTTTAGATTTAAACTCTCTTGTATAGAGCTGCACTTTCTTACAAAATTTCTTGTCTTTATTTCCACGATAGTACTCTGCTATCCTCTGCTCTCCTCAACCTTCTCCTTCAACATCTTTCTATTCTTTATAACAGATTCTTGCAGTTGCTATTCTTTTGCTTATACTCCTCCTGGTTAGCTCTTGTATTGAGCTATGTATATTTTAATCTCATTTTGCGCTTATCTTTGATCTCCATCTAGCATTCTTGATCATACCTACTTCTTATTCTTCTCCTTCTCCTATTAAAAGTTGCGTAGTTGCTACTAGTGTTTTTTTTTATATGCGACCATTCTTTTTCTATATCATTTGATGGCTTTTTTCTCTTTAATTTTTGCTATATTTCCTGTTGGTATTTGAGCGCAGTTTCCATTTGATTAAACTTTCTAAGATTCCATTTTTAAGGCCAAGTTCTTTGCTTTAGCTACAAGGATTGTCCTTTGCTTTATCCTGGTTCACACTAGGAAGTGACCAGAATCTGCTCCCCTGTATGTTTGTACATGTTCCATATCAGTTGCCCATCTCTTCGACACTAGCACATAGTCAATTTGATTAGTGTTGTTTATCCCTGGCATTTTCCAAGTACCTTGTGTATATCTTTCCTTGATACCACATGCACATTTTAAAGTTAAAGTTTGTTAATGGAGGCAAAGCTTACTACTTTGTAGCCATTGTTACTTGTGACTTCATGCAGGCTGTGATTATGTCGCTGTATATAGTTTTTTTTTCTGCGCTTCGCATTGAAATGAACGCTTCCCAGCGTTATAATCACATTATGTTTCGACAATTCATCACATAGACTGTAGTTTTCGTAAAATACATCCGATGTATCTTCATCGGCATCTTCGATCGGCGCATATACATTGACGAAGATTATGTTCTGAAATTTATCCTTTATTCTTAGGATACATATTCTTTCGTTTGGGCGTGAATCCCAACACCGATCTATTCATGCTTTTCACATAATAAAGTTTACTCCTTGTCTATCCTCTCTTCTCGAGTAGTGTAATGTAAATTCTGGTTTTCGAATTATTCCCTTGCCCTTTCATCTTATCTTCATGAAGAGCTAACCTCCATTCCATATTTATCAGCTTCCCCTGCTATCGCATTCATATTACCAGCCTGCAAGAGAGTGCGTACAATGGTGGACAGTATTGTTGCGAAATTTTTTTTTTGATGGATTTCGGAACAGAAATTTTTTCGAGATTGCGAACCGCTGGGTCTAGTAAACTATAGTGATGAGTTAAGATATCTATCAAAAAAATATGTATAAGGTATACTAAAAAATATAACTTGAGCACCATGAGAAACTCTTAAGGTATGTACTTAATATATATATATATATATATATATATATATATATATACTTAATATATATAACTCTAAGTATGTACTTAATATATATATATATATATATATATATATATATATATAAAACTTTTTAAAATAAATTTATTCATTTATTTATAAATAAATTGTAATAAGTATTTTTAAACTTTATAAATTAATATTTATAAATTAAAAAAAGCTCAGAACTTTTTTGTACACCTAATATAATAACCAATAGATGATCCATTCAATAGATGATCCATGATGACATCCATTACCTTATAAAATTGTCCTTTTACTGATATTACAGTTGTTGGTACTGCACGCAAGTTAAATCGATCTATTTTTATTAATTTACCATTTTGTTCTAAAAATAATTGTAAATGAATGATAAGTATTTCATGTCAACGTTAATTTATTTATAAATATTATATCTTCCCCTGTACAATTTTTACATAAATCATGAGAATGATATCACCTCGAAAAAATAATATTTAATAAGTTATAACAATACGCTTTCCGCGCACAGTTCTAGTATAAGTGCGTTTGAGCTCCGCGCCCAAAAATAACCGACCCGCACTGAACCGATCGTTGCGCGCGAAAACACACATTCGCCACGCGCGCGCTGACGACTCCACAATGTTTTGCGACTCTCAAAATAATAGACAACGATATAAACTCGACCGAATTTTGCCAAGGGACCAGACCGATCTGATCCTCCGATATGTCTCCATCTCCGACTGATATCAAATAATCGAGATCAGACATTCCAAATCTCCGTCGAGCATACTCTTGTATCATCCTCCGTAAAGCGAGAAAATCGGGACTGAGCATTCTTAATCCTTCTCAAGCATACTTGGCTATCGCTTCTCTGAGACAGGGCGCTCTCAGTCTCAACGCCTCCTCCAACAATACGAGCATACGGGACAGAGCATTCTCAGTTCCTGACAAGTATACTTGTCTCTCGTGTAAAATTCAAAGTCAAGAGCGAGCATTTTTTTCACTCCTGACATTTGAAAGAACACCTCTCACGCGACAATAGCGATTAACGCGTCGTACACTGCGAGCCCAATAGACGAACCGCCGCGAACCAATTGCTCGCCTCGATGCACGTATCTCGCGTTCCAAATGCATACCGCAGACTGCGAGACATCACAAAGAGGAGCTGTTACAGAGCGCAGCGCGAATTTATTTCTCTATCAACATTTATATCCTACGAATCTAAATAAACAATTATTTATTCAATACTTGAGTCAGATAATTCTATTACCCGGCAAATTGACGAGCACGTCCGCCCACCCGAACTCGCATGACATACACCGCACGGCGAAGATGAATCATTATAATGTCAGCAAAATTGTAACTGTTTTTCTTTAAATTAGTAATGAAAATTGAAAGAAGAATATTATCATTAGTAATAACAATTGTATTATAACAAATTTTGTACCGTATAGTATAGGAACGTATTTGATGCTTAACTAGATTTTTTTATAATCATATTTTTCACAGATATGTGAAAAATTCAGATGCATCTTGTTTTACACAGTTGGAAAAATTACCTCCTAAACCTTGTCATACTAAATGTATTCAAATCAGATATTCCGTTTTCATACCGACTCATTAATACATTAATACTTAAAACGTTTAATTTACTCAAAAATCACACTCACTGTATTATACTCAAAAATTTGTTTTCTAATAACGTTTAAATCCAAAAGACATTGCAAAATTGCATAAGATAAAACTTTATCCTTATTTTGGAAGCCATGTTCAACAGGTAATTGGAACAATCTGTGAATTGTCAAACCGTCTATATTAAATGCTGCAATATCTGTAAATGCTACTACAGCAATTTTTTTAAGATTTTGTTGTATCCAACATTTAATAGTTTTGATTAGAAAACTTTCTCCAGTACCACATTCATCGCTAACATATAATCGTAATACTGATTTAACTGATTTAATAGTGCAAGAACTCTCTACTCTCTTTTGATCCGTGCTTAATTTTATTATCATTTCAGAAACATCCTCTTCTTTAACTTTAGCTCCATCCAAGATCTTTAAAGTCCTGTATGACTTCACCAGCTTCTATGTTTTGCACACCTATTGCATTTTCTGGATCATCTTAAGATGCATTCTGTTGTTTTTGCAATTTATTATTTAAATATTTCTGAACTAACTGTTTTGTAGTTTTAAATGCCATTTTCAATTCTTCTAATTTTTCATGATATTGTAATGCTTCTACAAGATGTAATTTAATTCTGTGAAATGATTCTTTGTAGGTGTCACATCCATTTTTAAGATCATCTAGTTTCCGCCGTAATTGAAACATAAGTAATAGTGCAAAGAAATATTTTTCTAACTGTGTATGAACGTTATTTTTAAAAAATTATAAGATTTTTTTTAATTAACATTTTTAGAAATATTATTATACTTCTTATAAATCATGATTGTGGATAATAATACATTTAAGTAAATATATTTATATAATATATATAATTGAATACATTTTGATATAAATTAATTTTAGTCAATATTTGCTTACAATTTAATGTAAAATTATTTATTTTGGTGAATTGATTTGATTGTTTTTTTCAATGTATTAAATATTACAGTATTACTTACTATTATGTAACACACGTTATATCTTTTTTTTTATTAATACATGCAACTTCACACGAAAGAAATCTGTCAAAAACATATTTAAAAAATGAACGTTGCAAGAACTGTAATACAGAAGCGTTCACACTAGCGTCTCTTGCGACCGAAAAAAGAAAGTCACAGTCGATGATTAGGGCCATGATTCTGTACTCGTTTCGACAACTATCGATATCATTAACTAATGACAATCGCTAATGACAACCAATGACAGTCGCTTTTTTCCAAGATTGTCTTTGCTATCGGCTGTCGTTAACGACACCAACAGTTGTCGGTGGACATATACAGAATCCCGGCCCAGGACGTTTCTTAAAATTTACTAATTTAAACTTTGCATCGCGATATTTTAGTTTGTAGAACACGAAAAAAATAAAAACACTTTTCTTATATAATTTGATACTCAGCTATCAATTAAAGCATAGTTAGAACTTAATCAATGCAGTCATTGCTGAGATATGAAAATGTAGACCGAGGATCCCTTTCATCCCGGAGTCTCGCGTAAAGAGAGACACGGGCGTAACTATTCTACGCGAACTTCGCTGCGCGTGAACTTGGCGTCGAGACACCATCCATGTCTCTTGATCTTAACTGCACCACGTGCGAAAATCGCATAGTCGAACAATCAGATAAACTCAATCAGATAAACTAAAGATAAATTAAATAATTGCTGATAAAGTGCATCAAATCCAAATTAATAAACGTTTCTCAGTTCTCAAGATCAATCTGTCTTTGTCTCGGATATGATAAAATGTATACAGTAGATATCCGTTTTACTTAAATTTAATCTTTACTTTAATAGAATATATTATTTCAAAATTAATTTTACGATATATTCCGGTCTGCGGACTTGGTAGATCGCGATGTGATATCGAGAGTTCGGATTTGCTCATCGGATGCTGGGGTTCAGTAGTCCAAAGAATCAGATGTCGAGTTTAGGTTTTTAACAATAAATATACAGGGTGTTTTGTAACATATGGGATCCATTTTAGGAGTGGAGGGGACAGAGAAACAATGAAAAGAGTTTATATGAACATTTGTTCCTATTCGATATTGTTTCAAAGTTTGTAGCCATTTTTGTATTTCAATAATCTTTGAAATGTTTTTTTCATCTGGCTTTGCTGAATATAATTCTGAAGCAAGACGTTTATATGCGAATCGTTTCCCTAACAGGTGTCTACCAGATAAAAAAATTTTATTTTAAAGATTAGATGAACGCTTACGAAATATTGATTTATTAAAAAAGCGAATATCGGATAGTGGTAGACCAACTAATATCAGAATTGTTAATTGTAAAGAATGAATCTTGAATCGCATTAAAAAAAATAACGGGAACAGTACTTGAAGAATAATGGCAATGGAGAACATTGGACATACGATGGTGTGAAGAGTACTACGAGATCAACAGCTTTACCCATACCATGTTCTGTAGACACTTCAAGAAGATGATTTTCCTCCAAAAATTCTTTGTGGCTCCGTATTTGGCTTTTGCAGATATCTATCGCCAATTAACATTTCCTATCGGTGATGTTATTCACTGACAAAACTGCGTTCACCAGAAATGGAGTAGTTAATTTTCATAATATCCATTATTAATCTGATGAGAATCCATATGCCATTCTTCAATCAAGACATTAACAACAATGTAACAGTACAAATATGGGCAGAAATATTTTATCTTTACTTTAATCGGATTTGTTTTCCTTGATCAGAAAGATTAATAGATCAACTACATGCAAATTTCTTAAAAAGTCAATTGAACTACTGAAACTACTGGAAAATGAACTACTGGAAAATCTCTTGATGTTGTATATCACATGGTTTATGCATGACGGTGTACTACTTCACTTTAATCGACTAGCCAGACAATTCCTAGACGAAAGATTTCCTCAAAATGGATAAGTCGTGAAGAACCTATTGTTTGGTCTGCTCATTCCTCAGATTTAAATCCTTAGATTTAGATTTTTATTTCTGAAACAAGATCGAATAAGACAAACGTTCACATGAATTTTTTCATTGTTTTGCCTCCTATCCACTCCTAAAGTGGGTCCCGCATGTTACGAAATACCCTATATATTTAACTGTATGTATAAGGCATTGAATATTTACAGAGGTTAATTTAGGTGTTGTTCTTAAAACGAGATGCTGCGTATCATAATCCGTTAAGAATAATTTGGTATAAATGTAAAAACTTACTTTTTATAAAAAAGTAAAAAAAAATCAAGTGTACGCGCAGTGTGTATGTAAAAATTATTATGAAAGTATTACTTTTTAATAGAAAAAAAATTTTACAAAATTTTTTTCATACAAACTGGAATATAAATAATATATTTGTGTCTATTAAAAACTTCCTTCCAACTCAAGTGATTTTATTTAATTTTCTTTTAAAATTTTATTATCAATTATTGGCGCCAATTATATCTTCTTAAAAAATAAAAATAAAATTGAAAACACATATCTCTACAGGCAAGAATTTTTCTGTTTCAATTCGAGTATTATATTACAAAATTATGCAGTCTTATGTCTAATGTTCAAATAATATCGAATACTTACCTCTAATAATATACATTATTTGTATAAAAGATTTAATATCAAAAAAAGTGGCGCCACGTTATAATTGTGTTATCTGGAATGTTTAATATATAACTACTTTTAAAAAATAAAATCGTGTGACACGTATATTTATAATCCCATTAAAGTCTTTTTATTCTAAAACTCCAATGACAGTAGTTCTAATTCTTTTTAAAATATAATGATATCATAAAATATAATGATATCATAAAATTGCATTACCTGACTCAATTCAAATAATACCTATCCAATCAAATCATATATTTCTTAAATAATACCATGCATACCGTTTGTATAAAAGATTTGATATCAATAATTGGCACAAAGTTATATAAATTATTATATTTCAATGTTTTGTAAAATAGAATCTAATAATTATATACTATAAAGGATTTGATACTTCATATAACAATAACGTTTCATTAAACATTATTACACTGAACATATGTTTTTTAACTGATAACTATTAGAATTCCAAAACAATATTGCATGATATATATAATTGTACTATTCTGTCACGCGTTCTGCTATATATTTTAAATAGAGCGATATATTTTAAATATAGAGTGATTTTACGATCAAACAGACATACAAAAACTTGGCACGACCGGGTCGCATTAAAACACGGCCGGGAAAAAAAGTTTATATCTAATTATATATAATTATATCATATAGCTATCATATTAAATATAATTATATATAATTATATATAATGAGATCTATTAATATTACAAATTATATGCAATTATATCAAAACATTTATAACTCCATATCAAATTATATAAAATTATATTAAAAATTTGTTTGGGTAAAAAGTTTATATCTAATTATATGCAATTATATCAAAATATTTATAATTTCATATAAAATTATATTGAAATTCTTTTCGGATAAAATGTTTAGATCTAATTATATATAATTATATCAAAATAATTTTATGTACAATTATGTAAAATTATATTGAAATTTTTTTCGAAGAAAAAGTTTATATCTAATTAGAAATGATTATATCAAAATGCTTACAACTTCAAATTGAATTATACAAAACATATTTCTTTTTCAAATCAGGAGATACGGTAGTCAAATCAACCGAGAACACTGCCGTGTGACTTTACGCAAGTCGGCGAGCGGAGATGCGAGCATCCGAAATCGGATCTCAATAACAGCTAAACTTATTAAGTTCTAAGTAGGCTTGATCGATAGCTTGTGTTCGACTTGCATAATAAAAATATTTTTATTTTTCTGCTACGTCTCCTACGAGCGGAGATATTGCTATGCAAAGTTCGATTTGGAAATTTTTATTTTAAGAAACGTCATTATCGTCGTTGCTCGTTCTCATTTACGGTTGCTATTTCTGTCACGGAGGCGCCACTGTTTAATGTACACGCATGTTCCCGGCGGGAATGATGTCTGTGCGTTCGGCGCGCAGCCGCTACACACGAAGCGCGTACGTCCGTGTTTCCGCGGAGCGCGAAGGAGATCGCGGAGCGGAGAGAAAAAATAGTGGAGGTAATTCGATGTTGCATTCTTAACGCGAGACGCATGATCGAGAGAGAAAGCATAATCGAACGTGATACCGATTTCGGTCCCTTTGTTGTCTCACACACTCGACGCTAGTGCGAGTGAGAGACCGCGGTGTCTCTCTATACGTCGCGCTTTTCTTTCTTTCCCTCTCGTTCTAATTAATTATTGATTATTCAATGATTATTTATTTATTTAATTAATTATTTAAATATGATTATTAATTATTTAATTATTGCGTAATAATTCTTTTATATTTAAAAAAAAGTTACGTGTAAAATTACAACTATCATTGCAGTTTTAGACATTGAATATCTCAAACAGTCGATATTAAAAATTATTTGAAAAAATAATAAATTCGCGAAACTGTATTCAAAAATAAGGAAGATTATATTCAATAATAATAATAAAAAGTTATTAGTAAATGAAAATATGAAAATCAAAATAAGTATTTTCGAATATTATGTTGTAAATTTAAAATTTGAATTTGCAATAATGTAATTATATAAAGTATTATTTCTATACGTAAAGTATTATTTCACGTTACATTATATTGTATCATTTCTATACACTTATATTTAATTGTAAATGTAATCCTACAATCTTGTAGCACAAGAAGTTTATTTGCACATTGCAAATTTAAAAATGCGCGTAAAACTGTTATTAAGTGTACAAAAAAGTTCTGAGCTTTTTTGTAAAATTCAATCTTTATTCAAAAACAAACAAAAAAATATTAATCAGCGAAATATTCCCCGTTTGCATCAACGACTTTTTGCCATCTTTCGAATAGCTTGCGAATTCCTTGATGATAGAAGCTCACCGGCTTCGAAGCGATAAAGTCATCAATGCATTTTCGTATCTCTTCAAATCTCACGAAATGTGTATCAGCCAAATGATGCTGCAGCGACCGGAATAGGTAGTAATCGGAAGGCGCCATGTCTGGGCGCCGGAAAACTTATTATTATATATTAAATCAATAATTAGATAATCATTAAGGGGGCTTTCACCTTTGTCGGCTTCAAAAAATCAATTTTTTTTGCTTATTTTTATTCCTACATATGTGTAGAATATTTCTGTAAAAGGATTTTTTAAAATTCGCAATATTAACGGAGCTACGAGCTGAAATACATAAGGGCACACGGGCTATCCAAGCGCTCGCTATCCAGCGCAGCAGCACTTGTAAACGCTATTCAGGTCACTATTCAGAGAAAACCGGTAGATATTGATTTCTATCAGTCCAGAAGGAACCTTAGTGTTACCTTCTATATACTAAATAGTTTAGGAGCAGGTAGAAAGCCGTTAGAACTGCTTGAACCTTGTTCTTTGTCGTGCATAGTCGTGCATTGTCATCAGTTGAATAAACGTGTTCTCAAAATGTTCCACGATAAGAAAACTTCTAAAACTAGTAGTATTCGACCTGGAAAAAAAGGAAAGAAACGGCGATTCTACGGGAATCAACATTCAAGTGAAAACGAAACGGAGTTTGCCAGTACATCGGCAAAAAAACTGCAAACGTCTAGTGATCATGACATGCGAGTGGATGTGCTGCAAAGTTATTGTATTATTAGTTTTCTATCGATTTTTCCCAAATTAATAAAATACTGGAGTGCAAAATATGCAAAAAAGAAGTTCGTTTCAGTAAGGCTGGAGAAATGGGATTAGGATTTAAATTAGTCGTTGAGTGTAGCTGCAAAACAGAAAGCATTGAGTCTTGTCCTCTTATTAACAATCGATCATTTGAAATTAATCGACGAATAGTGTTTGTGATGCGCATTTTGGGCATTGGCTTGAGTGGCTTAAATATATTTTGTGGATTTATGCAATGGCTTTACTACGCGCATGTACTATACTGCTATGGATAACATTTATACCGCCGCGCAAGCTGTGCACGATCTTAGTTTGAAAAACGCCGCAAAAGAAGAAATCGATGAAAATACAAAAGCAGGTAACGAACCGTTACATTTATCTGTATCTGGTGACAGTACATGGAGCAAAAGAGGCTTTTCGTCCTTATTTGGTGTTGTTACACTGATCGGAAAGTACACAAACAAGATAGTAGATGTTGTGGTTAAATCTAGCTTTTGTAAAGCATGTTCACTTCGAAAACATGACAATTCTATAGAAGATTTATTGTGGCAAGAGGAACACGCAGAACAGTGTACGATCAATCATTCAGGAAGCGCTGGAAAAATGGAAGTCGACGGCATTATTGAAATATTCCAACGTTCTCAAAATTTACACGGCGTTATGTACGAAAATTATATAGGTGATGGGGACAGCAAAACTTTCAAAAGTTTAATCAATGAAAACCCATATGAAGACAAATTATTGGTTAAGAAAAAAGAATGCATTGCACACGTTCAAAAACGTATGGGGAGTAGATTGAGAAATGCCAAAAAATCGTACAAATCGTATTGATGGAAAGGGAGCAGGAAAATTAACGGAAAAATTAATTAAAGACCTCACTATTTACTATGGATTAGCAATACGACGAAACACAGAGTCTTTGCTCGACATGAAAAATGCAGTATGGGCGACATATTATTATAAAATATCAACCGATGAAGAGCCCATGCATTCTCATTGTCCTCCAGGATCAAATTCTTGGTGCAGCTGGCGCGTCGCAGAAGCTAACGGCACGCTTCAAAATTATCATCATGATCCACCTCTGTCTTCTGACGTTCAAACTGTCATTTATAAAATTTATGAAGATTTATCAGATGATGATTTGTTAACGCGATGTCTCGGGGGGCATACGCAAAATAATAACGAAAGTTATAACGCAGTTCTCTGGCACTTTGCACCGAAACATGTCTTTTCTGGTACAAAAATTATATCTGTCGCAGCATTTTTGGCAACCTGTACGTTCAATGACGGATTTAAAAGTTTATTGCTAATAATGAACATATTGGGAATCCGTATTGGACTAATAGCAAAGCTATGTGCCAACGAAAAGAACAACGCGTGAGGCAAATCGTTGCACATCAAATTCTTCACAAGAAGCCAGAACAGCTCGGCGATTGGAGAAACTGCAGATTGCAGAAAACGATTTCTTTGAAGAAGCAGAGGGACTATTATATGAACCTGGTATTGCAGATTAACCGTAAGTGCGCTGAAATTTTATATATGAAAAATTATTATATATGAAATATATGAAAAAGTAGTAAAAAAGTGTTATATATGAAAAAAGTCAAACTAAAACTTTAAACTCGTTTTTCTCGAAACCATGTTTTTCGAGCTGGCATCCATGATAACTAAGAAACTAATAAAGATAATCAAATGCGGTTTTTTTTTCTTAATCCTAACACTTTTGCGCATGGCGTGAATCAGGATTAAGTTTTTACAACAAAAATTCGATTTGTTATAGACAAAAATGTAACAGATTTTTCGGACAAAAATTAAAATTTTTTTTTTAAACTAGCCGTATTTTTTATAAATTTCATGCAATTGGCTTCATTCTGGTTCACGCCATAGCGAGACTCATATAATTAATAAAAATCGTTGGATTTTTGGTTTCAGATTATTTGGAGAGGCTGAATCACGGACGCCATGGAGGCGTGTTTTTCCGATGACCCCTATTTCAATCACCATTTGGAGGAATTAAAACGCATTTTTTTATAAATAAAAAATATTTTTTTTGTCGTGTAAATGTTAAACAATTTCTTAAAAAAAACCGCATATCTCTATGTATAACAGATTTTCTTTAAAAAATTCGTAAAAATAGGCTAATTTTATGGTCGGCAAAGGTGAAAGCCCCTTTAAATAATCAATAATTAATCATTTAATGATTATTTAATTATTGATTTAATTGATTATTTAATTACGATTGCGTAATAATTCTTCTATTATACATTTTATAAAAAGTTATGTGTAAAATTACAACTATCATTGTGAGTTTGAAGATTCATTGTAATAGTTTTCCGCGTATTTATAAATTTGTAGTATGTAAATAAAATTAACTTCTTGTGGCGTAAGTAGATTGTAAGATTGTAGAATTACATTTACAATTAAAAGTATATGTGTATAAAAATGATATAATTGAACGTGAAATAACGTATAAAAGTAATTTTGCGAGTGCCCGCCGCGAGCGTGACAATATATTATGTAAAATCTGCATCTATATTTCCATATCATGTTGCTTATTATATATTTTTATTAAAACTTTTTCGTAAAAATAATATATAAATATCTTTAGCACCTCCAGGCCATTGTTTTTTCCCAAGTTGCGCATCATCAATTTCAATCCAAGATTTTTCTTCTCTACATATACTTGTATAATGACTTGTATAATGATTTTTTTTAATATCTATACTATAATGAAATATAGCATTTATTACTTTATATTCCTGTTTATATTTTTGTTGTTGATATATAGCAGATAAATTAAATTTCTGTGGTATCTTTACTAATGTATTATCCTCTAATAAAAAAAAAAATAGACGAACAATAAATATTTCTTTTGTCGACGTTAATTCGTTTTTAAATAGTATATCATTTTTTCTACAACGTTCACACTATTTGTCATATAACTGACACCAATGTGAAAATATGTTTAATAAATCATTTGGATTGTAACTTTTTATTCAAATTGTTAATAAAAATTGAGAGAAGGACATTATTGTTAGTAGCAACGTTTGTATTATCACACGACTAGTAGAAGTAATTTAATGCTGTACCAGATTTTTTATATAATATTATCATATTTATTATCATATTTTGCACGAGTGAGCGTGGCACAGTAGACAGCGCATTTGTCTAGTATGCTAGAGATCCCAGATTCGAGTCCCCGTAGAATCAAAATATTTTTTATATATTTTTGAATATGCTCGTGTCTCCTCTTGACGGTTTGGCAAACTACGAGTTGTCTATAGAATCCTTATTCTCTTGTCTTGTCTATGGAATCCTCTTCAAAAATTTGCCGTTCGGAACCGGTGTTAAAAAGTAAGTCCCATATACCTGTGCATCACCTACATGCGCATCACAGGCATATGAGAGTGAGATAGAACAGACTTTAAAAGCCTATACAAAAGTAGGAAAATAGGAAATATTTTGTACAAAGAACAGTAAGAAATTCACATCTCGTTTAAAATGGACCGTCTTTTCGCCGGCTCGTAAGTCGTGGTGTTTTATAAATGCGCGGATACGCTCGTCGGTTTGTCCGGGTTCGAAATGAAAAAACAGCAAGACGAATAAATTAGCCTTGATTAACTGCTATTTATTCAGGAAGGAATTTTAGATGACAAGTGATGTGGCCAATCGTGATGACAACGATCACAACGAGCGTATTTTTTTACAGTAGATTAAGAAATCGGCGCGATTACAGCGGCGTGGACACGGATATGTACAGCGGTGTGGACGCGGATATTTACAGCGAGCGTGGGTAGTGATCGGAACGGCACGAATGCGGTAGCGAGCGCGGATTGCGGATGGATTCCCGGGAGCAAAGATGGCGGAGGCCGTTCACGGTGACGAGCGTCGACGTGTCCAGCCACAGGGCACAACGGCCAGAAATATTTGGCGTGGCGATTTGCCGTACGTTGTGTTTTACTTCGGGCGACGGAGGAGATGTTTTGACTGGCGCCAGTAACTCCTGGTTGGGGCAGCGAACACGCTACCTCGAGTGTTTCCGGCAAGCGGATTCGGCGGATCAGGTAGGAGACAAAGATCGGCTGCGGCCAGTAACTCCTGGCTGGGACTACGTACTCGCAACAAATTTGGTGTGTAATTTTCTTCAAAAATATATATGTCAAGGAACTACATATGTTAGGGAACCACGATTTTTCGATTAATTAAAAACTTTTCCTTTTATAAACAAAAAAATCACGATTTTTTTTTATTAAAATTGAATGTTTTTCGGAAAATTCTTCATTATTTTCACAAAAATCAAAATTTCAAAAATTTCCTACGTAGTTCCCTGGCAAATTTAATATAATTTTCAAAAATTTTTTTGTTTTTCTTCTAGCTTCAAAATTTGCAGCTGCTACTTGTTTGCTAGTACAATGCGACCTTTTAATTTTGGGAATATGTTTACAAGTTTCTGCGCACCATTAAAAAAAATAAAAACTGTTTTCATAGATTTTAAAATGTATATAATAAGATGTACATAATAAACGGCAAAAGTCAATCATTGTTTACTCTATTTATTTTCACACAAAAGATCTCCAAAATTTAGACCCGTCAAAATGGTATTACCCCTTAAGAAGTCACATAAATGATTTATATTTTTATTTCCACTAATATCGAATTTTTGATATTGTCTTCTTAATGATATTATCATTATTTTACACTTTGACAATCAAATTAATACAACAAAGTAGAAAAAACTTCACTATTAATATTTTAGTAGGTATAATCAAATTTAATGAACAAGATACATACTAATATCTGAAAGTAAAAGGTTTTCCTTTCTGAATACTATTTTAATGAATCAAATTAAACTATCTGGAAATATCTGCATTCATTTCTAAAAAAAAAAACAATTAATTGAGAACACTATATATAGATATAATATATATATTGTGGCGGCGTCATTGCATTCAATACATGCATATATCCCATCCGTCATACGTCGCTGACGATGCACCCGCGGTCTCCCACGTCGTGCACCGGCCCATCTAGCCACCTGCCGCTAGGCCGCTAGGCATTTAAAGACAAATATTTTCGCGCATTTGAAATTTAATCATCCACGATATATAAAGGGGGATACGCGACGCTCAGTTCGCATTCGGCTACTGTCTCGGTCAAAGCGTGAGAATGTTCCGGCCAACGGCACACAGCCTCTAAAAGAAACACCGTGAGAAACCGCTTTTCTAAAAAAGTTTTTTATATCAAAGCTGACCTTTTCAGGTCAAAACAAATTAAAACGGCTTTACAGAGCCGATAATTTAGGAAATAGAAAGTTTCAAGAAGACATCAACACATCAGCCCATTTGAGCGACGCGGACCCGACCGTCTGACGATCTTGCCGCCCCCGCCTATTGGGAAAGCGCAAACGATCGCCGTCTCGGTCATTCGCTTCATCTTCTTCGTCGTCTTCCTCATCTTCCTCGAGCTCCTTCTCGTCATCTTCCTCGACCTTCACTACTTTTAGCGCAAATAGTAAAGGCCGGCCATCAGGGAAACAGAACGCGAAATTCAGATTGGAAAGATCAACCCCGCCTCCACGATCTCCAGAAATCCCCAGAACACCGGAGAAGAATCTTCACATCAGAAGACCGTTATAGGAGCGAAATGATAGCATCAATGATAGCATCTAATTCCTGTCTCGGGAATTCCTTCCTCTCGTCCAAAAGCCTCTATAGGATTCTCGCGTTTTCCACTGTGACAAAGGGACGCAGATCAGTCTTAAAACAACGCGCAAACAACGTAGAGGCTTGGGCGCTCGACTCCGACGAATAGAACGAAGGAAACTACTACGAATTTAAGGTTCACTATATTTTTTAGTGCCCACTATCCAGATGGACCATATTAAATAAAAGTTAATTTTCAGCTCAATCCTTATTTTCGGCTGCAAAGCCCGCGTCTGTAAAGGCGCATTTCGACTGAAAAATCTCGCGATCGAAACATCGCATCTCGGCTGTAAAGCCCGCGTCTGTAAAGACGCGTTCCGACTAAAAAGTCTCGTGGTAGAAATATCTCGTCTCGGTAACTAGCAAAACGCCCACAGAGATACAACTCGGGCAACAGCACAACGACAGCATCTCATCAGGCGCGTCAATCATAGATTGAAGATCTCACCATTTCATAAAAAATAAAACTTATACTCAGTACACACACTCATTTAACATAGATCCCTAATTAATCACCATCATTAACCATTTGTTTATATTTTCAATTTGTTAAAATAAAATATAAATACAAAAACGAGTTAAAGCGTCGCATTGCAACCTTCACAGATATCCTCTCCTTCCTTTCCTATCAAGAGACAAAATATAGAAAACAATTGGTGTTAATTACGAAATTAACTCATTACTCAACACCAAAATACTATTAGGTGTACAAAAAAGTTCTGAGCTTTAGATTTCATACAACCGAAATACCAATTTAAATTTTATATATCTTCCCGTCCTTTTGCGATTTTAAAGCGTTGACATTTGGTCTTCTAAAATGCCATACGGTTTGGCGTTTGATGCACATAACTTAAAAATCAGTAGTGTTCACGATGGCAATAAGAGCATATTCGATTTTCCATCCACTTCGCGTTTCATCTGAAGAAAAATGCTGCTGAAGCCACTGCAATGATTTGTGCTGCATATGGAGAAAACACTGTAAATTATACTACATGTAAAAGATGGTATCAAAAATTTCGCCAAGGAGATTTCAGTCTTGAAGATGAACCGCGTGCTGGCGCCCTCAAAAAATTGAAACGGACGAATTGCAAGCACTGCTGGATATAAACTTTGCGCAAACTGAAAAGGAGCTTGCAGAACAGCTTGGCGTTACGCAGCAAACCATTTCCGTACATTTACATACGATGGAAAGGTTCAGAAGGAAGACAGATGGGTTCCGCATGAATTGTCCGAAGACAACAAAAATCGTCGGCGTGACACTGCACTCACTTTGCTTTCAAAATTCCGGAAAAAAGATTTTCTGCACAAAATCATTACAGGCGATGAAAAGTGGATTCTTTATGATAACCCTAAACGTAGAAAATCATGGATTGACCCTAGTCAACCTTCGACATCGACATCAAAGCCCAATATCCACGCCAAGAAGGTTTTGCTCTGTATCTAGTGGGATTGGAAAGGTATGTTATATTATGAGTTGTTACAATCAGGTGAAACAATCACGGCACACCGCTACTAACAACAATTGACCAATTTGAGCGATGCATTAGAAGAAAAGAGGCCATTTATTAGCCAAGGATGTCGTAAAGTGATCTTGCTTCATGACAATGCTCGACCACATGTTGCGAAAGTGACTCAGGACCATATCTTTGCGTTAGGCTGGAAACTTCTCTCGCACGCGGCGTATAGTCCAGACATGGCGCCTTCCGATTACTACCTATTCCGGTCGCTGCAGCATTATTTGGCTGATACACATTTCGTGAGATTTGAAGAGATACGAAAATGCATTGATGACTTTATCACTTCGAAGCCGATGAGCTTCTATCGTCAAGGAATTCGCAAGCTTCCGAAATATGGCAAAAGGTCGTTGATGCAAACGGGAAATATTTCGCTGATTAATATTTTTTTGTTTGTTTTTGAATAAAGATTGAATTTTACAAAAAAAAGCTCTGAACTTTTTTGTACACCTAATATATATAAATATACTATATATAAATATTGAGAATACTATATATTATAAATATACTTTCTATTTATAATGAGGTTATATATTCACATACTTTTATATTAATAAAATATTAAATTTATATAAAATATGTAAATGAATTTCAATTAGGTTTCAGAATTCATCACATGCAAACGGAATGTAACATGCATTCTTCAAGCTACTCCTGTATTTATACTTCATCTGATTATATATGTTAAAATATACACATATGGATTGCAAACTGCAAAGGTAAATTGATTATTATAAAGTGTTAAGTATAATAGCCTCAGTTATAATTGATTATTATAAAATATTAATTATTAATTATTTTATAAAGTGTTAAGATTAATAGCCTCAGCTTTTATCAACAGATATCGATAGATGTACTGATAAATGTAGTAATATTTTGACTATACAATTATTAATATTAGTATTTCTAGAAGTAAACGAACATTACCAGATATACGTAGATTAAAAAAACAATTTTAGAATAAAAATATTATTTTAAACTAAATTTATAGTACTTTTATACTATTCCCAATGTATATACTTAAAGCGGTCAGTTCTTCTATTAATTGTAAGATTTCGCATGTGCGGATATACTCGGTAATAGGAGAAATCTTTGCGAAAAACAAAAATTCGTGTAACAAATAATTTAACAATTTATTACTGAATAATTTTATAAGATTCGTTAATGTTTTTTTTTTAATGACAATGTATCTGCTCGCAAATTGTATGCATCTAAGACAGAGACGTAGTCACGATGAGCAATTAAGTATATTAATAGATTGCAATAGCTGTTACAATATATCGGCGCGGATAATAGCTGCCTTTGGCTAGCCGCCATTTTAGTGGGAGGAATTATGGCTTATTGTTGATGATTGGCAGTTGCAATCAGATGTGTGAAACCTGATACTAAAATTCCATAGTATTGATTACAATTCCCGTTTTTTGAGAAGATAATTGTAAGAGTACTCTATATAATTTATAAAAAGGTTCTGTTAATTAATGATCAGAATTAAAGTTTCAAAAATAGGATATTACTTCTCATCGAAATTTGAGATCAAATTCTGAGCGGTTTAATAGCTTTATAGTGCAAATATCTAAAGATCCTTATACATAAAAAAATTTTCCATCAAAAAGAATAAAAATTTGAAAAATTAATTCTCAGATATGATAATTCTGATATTTCAGTTGTTTCGAAGAGTACTCGAGACGATTAAAAAAATTGTACACTCAAAAATAAAATCAAAAGACACGGGTGATGTCTCGACACTAAGTTCGCATGCAACAAAATCGCGTAGAACGGCAGCGAGACGCCAGTGGCTCTCACGCGAGACTCGGGCTATAGTTTTACATCTCAGTAATAACCGAATCGATTAAATTCTAACTAAAATTAATCAATAGCTGACTATTAAATTATATAATGAAAATATTTTTAGTTTTTCTTTTCGTGTTCTATGAACAGAGATATCGTAATGCAAAGTTTAAATAGGTAAATTTTAAAAAATGTCTACGTCATCATCGTCCTCGGATTTTTTACTTTCTTACTTTCGACACCAAGCGACAGCATTTTCATAAGCACAAAATATTTTTCTTTGTCCTTCTCTCTCTCATTTATTCTGTCTCTCGGCATTATATGTTATGTCACGCAGGAGCGGCGACTTTTATATGGTGTGTATAGAGTACTCCATATATCAGGATTTTTTATGTGTGGAATTCCACACATGAACAATTGTTTGGAAATAATTAGAGCAAAAATAGTTAAATTTTTTAGAATTTTTGTTTCAAAATTTCAACTACTGAGCAAACTAAGGACGGCCGATAAAATCATGTACCGAGCGATTGATTCTTATCTATGGATTTAATCATAAATCATTTACGTTCAACCGCTTTACAAGCAGGGCTACATTCTAAAATCCAAATATCGCAATCTTTTTGCTGGTGAATGTATGCATGTGTATGTTTGTGAGACCGACATAATAACTACATAATACGAACTCGAGCAAAGGATAAGAGTTTTTGTTGAAAATGTTGAACTACGAAATGGCAGCTTCATCAATGCAAGAGAATCTGTTCCAGGTGAAACGACGTATTTCACTGATTCTACCGATTTTCCAGGAAAAGAAAACACTAACGAAAAAGAAAACAAAGCAAATGCAATAAACGATCTGTAAGATACTAAATATAGTTTTTCAGCATAAGTTCGTTTTTAAGATTTCATATTATTGTGCTGTTTAATAGCAAAAAGTCATAAATCTAATAAAGAAATACAATAGTACAACGTTATCAAAACATATTTTTCCACTGAAATATTCATTGTTTTGAAAATCGTTTTTGTCATTGTTATTTAATATCAGAAATAATAAATAATTTTTATATATTTTTAAAGAAAAACTATAATTAATTACCACTTAAATATTCGATTTTACATAATTTTTCAAAAATAATGACCTAAAATTAAACATTTTTGAAAAGTAATTTTTATTAATTTTTTAATGTAATTGATTGGAAATAATAAACACCCAAAATACTTTTATGAACCGCACGATATTCGAAAGTAAATTTACTTTAGGTTTTATTAGGGGGAATACAAGAATACAAGCAGTACGCATATGTGTTTTACTATTACTTCTCTCAGCGCCCTCTTATCTCAGATAAGGACAGGATAGGAAACAGCATCGTTGACCAAAACTAAAAGTTACTGAGTTCTCAACACAGATTTCGTGCGAAAATTGAACATTTCCCGGACACCTTGAAGGATAGCTTCAACACTTTGGCACAAATAGGCGCATGATTGCCCAGAGTCTTGTTAACTCGATACAAGCTAAGGATAAGTGAATATACAATTCTCTTAATGGATTGGCAGAATACATATCTTCGATAAAGATCGCTGTACAATTCCTCCTGAAGTTCTTAATAAAGTTCTTAATGAAATGATTTGCGCCATCCGCGTCAGGATGGATGCCGCAGATTCTATCCGGTATTTTAGAAGGGGCAAATTTTCATCGCGGATTATCGCTAATCTGCCTATTTGTACTTCGTTATTCCGCGCAATGATCTTCTATTTCGCACGCTGCTGAAGTTAACGTGAAGGTAACGTACTCCTTTGGCCAACGTTTTCAAAATGATTATTGCAATTGCGTAAGTAACTGATAGGTAGCAATTTGATGGAAGATCTAGAGCTGATGTCTCTGGTGAGAAGAGACGTGCCGATCAAGAAATGTCTGGGCGTAAGAATGTCTAGCTCATCCGGAGTTGCTCAAAGAACATAACAAACGTGAATTGAGTATATTCTCAATTTGAGTAACTATAGTTCGAATGATAGCAAGGTATCGTTAATTACAATCTTAAGATGCGTTTTTACACCTTTTATATTCGCTTCCCACAAGTCTCCCTTATGAAATGAATACGGTGGGAACCTCTACGTTATTCCTGAATTAGATGCAAAATCAATGACTTTTGTTTGGTATGCGGGTTGTGACAAGTATTCTTCCATTTGTCGCAGTGCATTACTGGCTCCGAGAAAATTCTTGTCATTATCTGACAAAATAGAATCGTATTTTCGGCGAGAGATAAATCGTTTCAATGCGTTCAAAAACATCTTAGTTGTAAGATGATACTATTTCAAGATGGATAGTCTTTGTGGCCATACACACAAATAAACATAAGTAAGCTTTATTTAATTTATATCTCGACAGCTTAATATTAAATGGTCCTGCATAATCCACGCCAGTATGTTGGAAAACTCTCAATGGTATGACTCTAGCGACTGATAAGTCTCCCATTTTCTGTGTCGGATTATGAGGGCGCAACCGAAACATATCACACATCTACGGAGTACGCGCTTGATCGCGCTTCTCACATGAATTATCCAATAATTCTCACGAAGGGTTGACAACAATTATAGGTCATATGCCTATATGAAAGTTATTTAAATGTTGATCCTGTATAAGTCAGTCAAGTTACTGTAAGAAGACAAGATGATAGAATGTTTTTATAAGTGTGACAATAGCGTTTCGCAACTAGCCACTAACGCGGAATATTTCATACTCATCGAGGACCGAGTCGAGTGATAGAATCTTGCTATGTGAATCTATCTCCTTATTACATCGAAGATCATAAAGTTCCTTGGCGAATGCCTCTTGCTGATGAAGCCTTATCAGCGCCAGCATGATTCTTTGAAGCTCTTCAAGAGTGAGTGATCCACGGTTGGGATTCTGATTTTGATGACAATTCGTTTTGAATCTTAAACAAATCGCTATAGTTTGAATAAAGATGAGTATTGTTTTATAATATCCAGGGATGGCGAAGATATTACAACGAACGACTGACTGCCTCGGGTATCTCAATTGGCAATAGTACAATAAATTATGGCCACTGCGCGGCACTGTCCATTAGCCATAGCAGACCACCATAAAGTAGTATTAGCTAGCTGCTCGGGCAGAAGTCCTCGAGAGATTAAATCAGCTGGATTGCTGTCAGAACATATGTGTGCCCAGTCTCGTATTTCAATTAAACGTTGGATCTCTACAACGCGATTTCCGACGAATATTTGCCATTGCGAACCTTGAAACCATGCAAATACAATTTCAGAATTAGTCCAGAAATAGTACTTAGAAATTTCACAAATAAAGGCTTGTATCGCTCTTTGGATCAGGTTAGCTAGAAGCACAGTCCCGCATAGCTCCAGTCGTGGAAGGCTGACTGTCTTTAAAGGTGCTACTCGTGATTTCATGATTAACAAACATACGTTGATATCCCCGGTTTCATTGACCGAACGAATGTAGACGCAGACACTATAAGCGTGTAGAGATGCATCACAAAAATCATGGATCTGAATGTTGACTGAGTGGTGCAATATCACATAGGCGTAGTATTATTATTTGGTCAATAATCGATAACTGTTAATACTAGGATGTCCACACTATTCTCAGTGATTCTGGAATTGGAGTATCCCAATCAACCTTTAGTTGTCAGAGCGACTGCAATAGGATCTTCATCTTGACAGTAACAAGTCCAATTAATCCCAATGAATCGAATAGCTGAGTAATTAGGGACAAGATAGTCCGCTTCGTAATGTTTTCCAATATTACTTCGTATTTTAGTACGTCTGAGGCAGAATGCCTTAATAATCCTAAAACTCTTATTTCCATAAGATCGTAACTGTTCGAACCTTCCTCTTAGTTGAAGAAGATATTGGAGCGAAATTTTACCAGTTCCAAACCAACTGTTTTTAGTATGTCTGTTTTTAGTCTGTCACTTGAGTCACTTTGTTTCCAGGAATTCTTGCATAGACTCGCCAGTGAACAGATCGTCGACATAGAAGTTGCGAGTTATAATTGTATCAGCGTAAAGGTGTGTTTCCTTAAAGTCAAATGCTAATTGCTGTAGTGATAGTCATATGGCCAAAACCGGTGCTGACGTAGTTCCATAAGTAAGAGTGTTCAGACTGACAAGAGGAGGACGCGGACTTCGGAACACCGATTTTGAAAAAACTTATATATGTTAAAGTACTCTACTAGAAGAGTCCTTTAGTAAAAGGATAGGATGCAATATTCAGTTGTTTTTGAGAAAAACCGATTTAAAGTTTATAGCGTTCCTTATATACTGGCCGCGTTAAATTCATTGTCGCCGAGATCGGGTGCTCGGCCCTGTATTACCAATCTGTCAATCCAGGTTCGAGTCCTGCCTATTATATTTTTTTTTTAATCTAGAAAATATTTATTTATTATATTATTATGTTAAACATATATTATATTATTATATAAAATAAATTTAATTTAATTTAAATAAATTAAATTAATTTAATTAACAATTGTTTATAAAATATATATATTAAAAATTTTCACTTTTAACTTCAATTAATAATTTAAAATAGTTATTATAGTTATTATTTAATACAAGAAATATTTTATTCATTAATTTATCGGTGCACGATGAGAGGAAAGTGACGTGTCGTTGTTTAGGCGGCGACATGTTACTCATAAGCTAGGCGCAATAGGTCGTGCTTCGAATTCGTCATTGGTTCGGATATTTTATTTTATAATTCGAAAATTAGAACGAATATCACAAAATGGTATCAGACTTTTTTGTTCCCCTTGATCTTTTCACCCCCAATGTGACTCATACCACAACTCTGAGACATCCTGTATATATAAATATAATATAAAAATAACATAAAAATGTATATATATATGTGTGTGTGTGTGTGTGTGTGTGTGTGTGTGTGTGTGTGTGTGTGTGTGTGTGTGTATGTATACATTATTATATTATTTATATATATATATATATATATATATATATATCGTGTATTTCATTATATATATATAATTAACATGGATACAAATACATTTATCAACGAATGCTTCCGCAATCGTTTCAGAGATTTGATTTGGCAACGGTATTGCCATGCAAAATTTAGACAGTTGGTCTTGCAAAGTTAAAATATATTCATTTCCTTGCTCGGTTTTAGGTAATAGTTCTATAATATCCATGGCTACCATATCAAAAGCAAATCCTGATGTATCAGTAATGATCATGGGTTTGGTCTTGACTCGTACTAATTTTTTCAATTGACATTGTAAACATTGTTGTATGTATTTTTGTAAGTCTGATTTTAAGTTTTCCCAGTAATAGTTATGTTTAATTCTATTGTATGTTTTAGTAACACCTGATGTCCTCTTGGGGGAGACAGTGCATTTTACTGATTATACTTGAGCGGAGATCTTTAGGTGGATATTTTATTAACCCATTGCAAATAATTATTTTGGTGAATGTATTAACAAAAATTATTCATATCTGCGTCTTAATTATTCCATCTTAATTATTATTATAGTATATTTTGAATAAACTCGGTTTTTGCTATACTAATAGTTTCTAATTTTAGTTCGTCTACTACTTTGCAAGTCCTTCAAAACTGATGTTATTTGATTTAAGATCATTATTGGTCCTTCTCGTTGTTCTTCACTGTTAAAACTAGATGATAATGATTTCTATACTTTATGGCTTGAGTTTTTCCTAAAATGAGATCGTTTAATTTAGGTAATTCAATTCGTTCGAATAATTTTTGTGAACCTGAGTTTCTCTAACCTCTAACCTCTAAAGGTTTTTCGTTAGTGTTAACAAAGATATTATTCTTACGTAAAAATAACAATTCTCGGGAATCGATGATATTACTTTTCAGTATCTGATTTTCAATAATGACAGGTTTAGATTTCTTTAAGTCATCCTCTTCGTTATTCTTATCATCCTCTTCTTCTTCCTCTTCCTTTTCTTCATCTTTCTCTTCTTCTTCTTCTTCGTTGTTTTCTTGTTGTCTCTTTTGACGAGTGTATTTCCATTCGCCAAGTCTGTTATTTCTACGGTTTCGATTGATTTGAGAATTTGTTTGCGATTTTTTCGGGTAATCATTCTTTTCTTTTACTATTTGGCTTCTTGTTTGTATTCTTTGAAGTGCAGGCGGATTACGAATTAATGCCTTCTCTATAATTTGTTTTTTCGGCGGTGCGTTTTATTCTTCTTGGGTGAATGGTATGAAATCCGCGTTTCCCTTGAAAGAGTTGTCGGTACTTGCTAAATTTTCAAATTGTTCGTCGTCCGATAGGTATACTTCGAAATCTTCTTCCATTTCGTCTTCCTCATCGGATTCTTCCAACATTTTGGAAATTATGTTTGCGTCCTCTGGAGTATTAAGATTTAAAGTTTTTCTATCGATAATTGCATTGCAATCTATTTCTTCGAAATTTACTGGGTTCCTGTATAATGCATCGGCGTTTAGGTTAGTTTCTCCGGCTTTATATACGACATCGTAATCGTATTCTGTTTCGTAATCGTATTCAGTTTCAATCTCCAATGAAGTATTCTCATATTCGCATCTTGTGCATTCTTAAACCGTAGTAAAAGCTTATGATCGGTGACTAAGGTGAATTTATGTCCGTAAAGGTACGGTCGAAAATATTTAACACAATAGACTGTTTATGCTTCGTTTTCGTAAGTGTCGTATTTTATTCATTATCTGTTAAAGGGATCCTAAGCAAAGGACGAACTCCGACGGCCGTCCGTTAATACCATCTAAACGGAATTAAAGAAACGTCGGTAACGATCGACAATTATAAAAAGTCTATATTATCGACATGACTAATTCCGTTTACTCATATTAATTTTTATCTTATCATTTTATTAAATAAATGAAAACATATGTATATATTGTATACATGTATTGTCAATGCAGTAGTCATTCTTCATGACGTTCGCTATGTCCAATATCCTGCACGCACGCACACACACACACACACACACACACACACACACACACACACACACACACACACACACACACACACACACACACACACACACACACACACACACAGAGTAATAAGCCAGGAAATATTTTCTTTAATAAATTGTATCGCGTATCAATACTTTCAGTCTTTCACTGACTTGATCTCATTTGATACTCACACACTTGATCGATAGAATGACTTATTTACGAACGAATTTATTAGTTTGTTATTATCAATCACTATCGATTAATTATTTGGTGATTAAAAATGACTTGAAAGAGAGAAATACACAATACATGTAATCATAGTAATCTATCAGAAGTTCTCTTTTATAAATTGTCAACATGTTCACGGATTTACTCACGCACTTGATCGATAAAATCATTTATGAATTTTAAAAATCATTTATGAACATTTATATAAAATTATTGTGTGTGTGTGTGTGTGTGTGTGTGTGTGTGTGTGTGTGTGTGTGTGTGTGTGTGTGTGTGTGTGTGTGTGTGTGTGTGTGTGTGCGCCTCGCATCGGTCCTATATTAGCGATCGATTTCGAGAAATAAATTTATCGGACATAAATTTGATGTGCAACAGTAAAAAAGAGAATAAATTATGTAATAAATTGTGTGTGTGTAATAATACAATAAAGTATAGTCCTTTTCGCAATTGTCTGTTGCACGTTTTGTTAACTATTTCAATCATGTATACAATAAAAATATCAGAATCGAAACGATCAATGAAGTTCTACGTTAGAGTGGCAACGTATGAGACTTGTCGTACAAAAAACGCGGGTCACATTGCATCACCATCTACCATAAAATCACGGCGTTATAATCTGATTCTGATGAAAGACAAGGATGAGTACACGAAAAGAAAGACGGACGATGTCGTCGAGAAAAAAATGAGAAATAATTATACGCATACTGTTGATGCTTAGATCTTTTTTGTTAGGCTTTTGATTGTAATTTTACAAGCTCAGTATTGTTCTTTAAACTAATCCGAAGTGCGGAACTGTATCATTTTGTACATACAAAGCTGCAAAACTTTTATATTCGTCGAAATAAGACATCGTGTTTCTCCCTTGCATTGTGTAAGGCATGAAAGAATGGACCAATCAGAGTCCTTTATTCTCTTTCCGTCGAAGTGAGAAATGATTATACGCATACTGTTGATGCATAGATCTTTTTTGTTAGTCTTCGAATTGTAATTTTACAAGCTCAGTATTGGTCTTTAAAGTAATTCAAAGTGCGTGTTACGTCCAGCCCGAGGTAAATATTTTTGTTTGAAAATGGATGGAGCTAGGAAGGACGCTCCAAATACGCTCTCGCAGGTGGGCGCGCTAAGACGTCCCTACGAGTCGGACACACTGTGCGGAGCCACGAGTGCGAGTCAACGTCTTGAAAAAGACGCTATGACTTCGACTGCGTGACATGCGTCCGTAATTTAGGCAAGAGAATTTAATCTCTTTTGCCAGGGACAGGACCATGTGCGAATCTTGGGATAACGGGAAATGAAAGAGGGAGAAATAACTAAAACGATAAATAATTTAAATTTTACATATAATTAATAATTTTAAAAACGATTACAAGTTTAATTAACTACAAGATCTATGTCATTATTTCTTGTGTTGAAATACATTTACTGAAGGTATATTTACATTTGATAAAATAATAAAAAAAAAGGTGTTACGTACGGAAATTCATGTAATATAAATGTTCTAACAATTGACGGATGTATTATTTAATTTCTGTGTACAAATTCTATTATATTTGTATGTTTGTCTATATTCTAATTATTCTTATCTTACATAGTTTAGTATTTTTAATCTGTATTTGATAATTTTATCTTACGTTGTTAATCTATTTAAATTTTTATTTTGTTATCTATGTGTGGTTGTTTCGGAGAGGAGGTCGGATTTCCGATAGTGAAATCTAGGAGGGAAAGGAGTCCGGAGTTCGCAGAACTCGTCCAAGGATTTCTGGGTGCGGAAATCTGGATATATCTGGAGATTAGAGTCATAGCGCTCTGGGAAGAGTGCGCTGAAATCTGGAGGTGATCCAGATTCGGATGGTCTGATCGGGGAATAGGACGGAGGAGATATGCACAAATAATAGAGTCTCCTGCTGGAACAACTCGGTTTCTTCAGCATGTGTCAAAACCTCGGATGTCCTAGGCGAGGGGTAGTTCCCTGACGAGCTCACTTGTTGCGACGATAACGGAGCCTCTTCAGGGCTCGCCTCTGTCTCTGAGCGTCGGAAAGAGAGGATGATGCAGATTTCACTAGAAAAAATGAATTTGGAATATAAAGGAAATGTCATTGGTTATTGGTAAACCTTAAGACTATCTCTGAAATATTTCAGGAAACCGAGAGATCCGACAGAGGAGAGAAATTAAGAAGGGAAAGAGAAAATTGTAAGAGAGGAGAGAAAAAAAAATAGATTTCCCGAATTATTCGGTGGCCATGAACCTGCTGAGTGTTCCACAACGCATAGGGAGTCAGTGAGGTTCGACGGCCGAAGCAAACAGAGAAGAAGCAGATTTTGTCGAATTATTCAGCGGCCATAAACCTGCTGAGTGCTCCGCAACGCATAGGGAGCCCGAGAGGTCCGATGGCCCAAGCAAAGAAAGAAAGAGAAAAGAAAAAGAAAAAGGGAGTAAAAGTGTAAGGAGAACGGCAGAGGATAGAAAGGATGTAAGGGAGAAATGAGAAAATATAAGGAGAAGAGACCCGAAAACTATTATTAGGGAATTTTTCTATGTGTAATTGAACTTACTGTTACTCTGGAATGCCGGAAACTTGGGACCTGCGAGATGATGAAGGCGAAAACGGTGTCGCCAGGAAACTTGGTCACTTGTACTTGTACTTAGTGAAATTGTTGATTTATTTCGACCGACACCGACTGATTGAATTATTGACAACTGATGGACTGAAAATGTTCTGACGGCGTGAAAAAGGAAGTAGCAGTACGCGCTCCGTGCCTTTAAGGGCACTCTATATATATATATATATATATATATATATATATATATATATATATGATTTCGTTGAGGAAAACATCTGTACACGTGTTGTTTTTCCGCGATTAGGATAATAGGGATTATCCGCTTAGCTGAATTCTAGAAACCGATCCCCGCAAGAGATCAGTTGCGTAACCGTAGCAATCTAACAAAGTAACAGAACATGTGTCACTTGTTTATCCGCTTAATTAAATTCTAATAACTGATACCCGAAAGAGAAGAATCGTGCAGTCGTCACGACGTAACATGCAGAACTATATCATTTTGTCCATATGAGACTGTAAAACTTATATATATATACGAGGGTAGTCCGAAAAGTTTTGAGTCTTAACATGAAGATGACGTTACTGGTCAAAACCATTCTAGTATTACAATAGTATATGCTTTGAAAGACTTTTGTGAAAATTTCAACCATTTTGGACACTCAGTTGTTGTTTGACAGTCGTTTGTGTCAGTCGATGTGTTTTTGTAAAAATGGAAAAAATTGAATATCGTGCCGTGATTAAATTCTTACATTTGAAATACGCCTGCGCAAATTAAAATCGAGTTGGACGCTGTTTACGGGGACTCTGCCCCATCATTTGCCACCGTAAAAAGATGGGCAGCTGAATTTAAACGTGGTCGTACCAGCTTGGCTGATGATGAGCGTTCGGGATGGCCAAAAACTGCAACCACCGCTGATAACATCGAAAATGTTCACCAAATAGTACTGGACGACCATCAAATCAAGGTTAGAGAGATAGCAGAGGCTATTGGCATATCGAAAGAACGCGTTTGTCATATATTGACCAAAGAATTGGATATGCGCAAGCTATCCGCGCGTTGGATGCCGCACTTGCTCACTTTGGACCAAAAACGAATTCGAATGAACATTTTCAAGGCCCTGTTGGAGCGGTTCAAGCGAAACGAATCAGATTTTTTGCGTCGATTCATAACTGTAAATGAAACTTGGATCCACCACTACACTCCAGAGACAAAAGAACAGTCAAAACAGTGGACTGCAAAGGGTGAACCTGCTCCGAAAAAGGTGAAGACAGTTCCATCAGCTGGGAAAATAATGGCGACTGTTTTTTGGGATAGTCACGGAATTATGTGTATCGACTATCTTGAAAAAGGTAAAACAATAACGGGAGCATATTACGCATCATTACTTGATAAGCTGAAGGCAAAAATTGCAAAAAAACGGCCGCATTTGAAGAAGAAGAAAGTGCTGTTCCATCAACGCACCTGCTCACACTTCGGCGGTCGCCATGGCCAAAATTCACGAACTGCACTTCGAATTGGTTGACTACCCATCGTATTCACCAGATCTGGCCCCTAGCGACTTTTTCCTGTTTCCTAAGCTTAAAGTTTCGCTTGGAGGACAGAGGTTTTCATCGAACGAGGAGGTCATCGCATACATAAACGCTTATTTTGCGGAGCAAGACGCCAACTATTATTTGGAGGGATTAAAGAGGTTAGAGTATCGATGGGAAAAGTGTATCGACTTAAAAGGAGATTATGTTGAAAAATAAAACTATATTTGACCGAAAAAATACTTGTTTTTATGTTAGGCTCAAAACTTTTCAGACTATGCTCGTATATATATATATATATATATATATATATATATATATATATTTACTTTAGATATATATATATATATTTACTTTAGATATATATATATATATTTACTTTAGATATATATATATATATATATCTAAAGTAAAAACACAAATTATATGTTGACTGTTTTTATTGAAAATATTGATGGGATTATCGACATATTACAGCCGGCATCTTTGAATTGGAATTTTACAGATTACAAAATCCTTTTGTGCAATTGAAGCATAGCACAAAAAAGAAGTGCAGGATAGTCGATTTCGATAAAAAATTAAATTCACTTTATTCTAGTAAGCAAGCTTATTGAACGTTTTATCGATCTCATAAATCGTTTGTCTTTATCTTTCCTCTGCAACGCCATCTATTGCAAAATTTATCAACTACAATTACTGCTCTACTTATCATTTTATATCTGCGCCAAGCATATATATATATATATATATATATATATATATATATATATATGCGTGAAATCATACACAATCTGTTCAAGTCTCAAACTTTTTTCTAAACTTTTTTCTTTCAATCATAAATCCAAAAATATAGTATTGTTTATTCATCTAGTCCGAAGTGCGGAACGTACTCATTTTGTATATATGAGCTGTAGAATTTTTGTATTAAGGAAACGAAGATCTGATATAACAGCTGTACGAACTAAAATTACATGAATTTTTTAATTTTTTTCTTATTTATTTGTTAAATCGATTGTTCCGCATATTCTTTTTGTGCGTATTTTAATTGCCTGAAAGGATTTTGCAATCTGTCAAGCTAATAAAAAGTTCTTTGGTGCATTGTAATGTGTCGATAATTCCCGTCACTTTAGGATCCCCTTAAGGTCCGCGGTACGCGATTGGGCGATCTTTATTTATTTCTCTTTGCGATAGGATTCCTTCTACGGCTATTCCTGAGGCGTCGGTTGTTAAGATAAAAAGTTTTGAGAAATCGGAGTATTGCAAGATGGATTCTTCACATAATTTCTGCTTCAAGACTTCAAGTAATTCTTCCTGAACAGGTGTCCAATCAAATCGCGTGTCATTTTTTAACAAGTTACTTAATGGTTTAACAAGTTTCGAGAAATTTGGAATGAATCGTCTATAGTATCTCGCTAATCCGAGAAATTGTTTCATATTTTTGGGTGTTTTACGTCTAGGGAATTGTCGCACTGCTTCCAATTTTTTAGGGTCTGTTTAGCGGTTTAATCCCGTGTCGATCACGTGTCCTAAATATGTTATTTTAGATTTTAGAAATTCACATTTATGTGGTTGTAATTTTAAGTTTGCTTTGCGTAATCTGTTTATTAAATTATTATACTTCCTTCTGTGCTTCTCCAGTGAGGAGGTATATATAATGATATCATCCATATAGACGAATAATTCTTTCTCTTGTAATTAGGTTAACACTAAATCCATTAAACGTTACAAGATGCGTTTTTTAGATCGAATGGCATTCTGTCAAATTTATAATGCCTGAAAAGAGTTGTAAAAGCTATTTTATGACTATCCGTGAAAAATCCATCTGGTGAAATCCAGAAACTAAATCGCAACTGAGAAGTGTTGAGCTCCTCCTAGTTGATCTATGATTCGGTAAAGGGTAGACATCTTCAATATCTTCTCGGTCTTATCGTTCAACACTCGGAAATCCAAAACCATTCTCCAGCGTTTGTTTCTTTTTGAATCTTTTTTCTTAAGTATTATTCACATAGTGTTTAATGGAGATTTACATAGTATTTAATGGAGATTGAGATTCTACTATTCCAACTTCTAATAATTCTCCTACCTATGTTTATCTCCTCCTTATGAACTTGTGGAAATCTGTACTGTCGTATATTTATTGACAGATCGTTTATTGTTGGTGTTGCAATACATGAGTGGCCGTTAATTTTTCGTCAGATGTATGCAATCTGTCCTGACTATTTTTTATAAGTTTTATTATTTTTTCCTTTTTTCGTTCGTTTAGATGTTCTAACTGCAATGATTCTACAATTTTAATAAGCCGATCCATTTCGTCTTCTTCTGATATTGCTAAGTATTCGTAGGGATTGTCGGATAGGATAGCAAATGGCAATCCTCGTGTGGATTTGCCTTTATGTTTTGATTTACGCTTGGGTATACATTTATCCAATGTTTCTTGAGATTAATTTTGTTTTGAAAAAATTCTGGAAGATGGTTTTTTATTTTTCATTTTATAATTATTTATTAATTATTTATATTTTATTAATTAAATTTCCCGTTTTTATAAGCTCTTGATAGTATTTTGAGAGGTTTCTATTTCTTTATTTCTTTCCTTCGAAGACATCCCAATTCTCGGAAATTTAATATTTTTTAATTGAAGCAAAAAATTCTTATTTTTTATTTCCTCTGGATAAGGTTGTATCAAGTTACGCAGTGAGATTTGATAACTTCCCTCCTTGGTAACCGAGGAAATTGCTAGAGGATTGTGGAAACTTTTCTCTGCAATTCCAGAATTTTCAGGGAGAAGTTCGGAAATTTCCCCCTTCAAGGATTTCGGAATTGAAGTTTTCATTTTTATTACCTCTTTTTTTATTTTTGTCTTCATTTTCGTAGATTTGATTTTTATTTTTAAAATTTATAGGATTCTTAATTCTCTCTTGGTTTGTATCCGTAATGCCGTCTTCAAGCAAATAAACGAGTTCATTCTTATTCTTCGGATTATTAACCTTTTTGGTATCATTTCCATGAAGATTATTAATCTTACTATCGATAGTTTCGGTACTATCTTAAGATAATAAATACGTTCGATTTTCGAAGTATGCGCCTTCCTTTTATGATCGTTGAGTATTTTGTCGAGAGATTTTAAGGCGTAATGTTGGTATTTAAATTTCTGTCTCTTCGTCCAACGTACTTATAATAATTATGTGCCTTTCCAGCAATGTTCTCTCTACTATTGAGTCTCTCGAATAAATCATGAGCTACCTTTAATCTAGATATCCGATTTTTACTTCAAGATTATCTACTCTCACATAAAATAACGACTCTAAGTGCGATGGTCCAATGATGATTTCTGGAGAAGAGAATGATATATTAATTCTAGATACATTAAATGTCCTTGGGCATAGTCTATCGTTGAGGAGGTTTGTTTTAAAAAATCATTGCCTAATGAAATAGGGAAATTGCCAATGAAATAGGGAAATCGTTAGATACTATGTGGAATTTTACTAAGATTTTAAAGAGAGTTAAGGTGATTTCACTAAGAATATAAACGGAGTATTCATTTATTCCATTTAATTTTAAAATGCAAAAATGATCAATAGCAATGTTTTTAGGTACAAAATCTTTAATTATATCTGGCCCGAAACCAGTGTCTAGCATGAAAGTTAAAGGAGAAATTATCTTGTCTAAAGTTATCTGGACAAGTACACGACTATATTTGTCGAGATACTGGGTCGAGCGTTCAGCTTGTTTTCTATCGAGGTGTTGAAGATGTCGATGAGTGTGAAACCTGTTCGGCCCCCCGTTGCACACCCGACTTCGGTGGATCATTGGAATTTTCCAGATTGTTTACCCTTCTACGATTATTGTTCGTAACTCGCAATTTTTTAAAAAAATGTCTTTGTGCTTTACAATAACGGCAATATGGAGAATTACTCGATTTTTGGATTAGCTTATATTAACAATCTTTAGCTGTGTAACCGAAGTTGTTACAATTTTGAAGAAATTTTTGATTTATTTCCTGTGTTTGCTGGTCATTCTGTTTCTTCCAGCAATTACTGACCGAGTGCTCGGGTTTATCGCATCATTGGCAAATCAGGAAGGGTTTGTTTTGATTGTTGTACGATACGTCTTAGCATTGTGGCTCGATTTCGAAGTAGTTGACAAAGTCGTGTTTTCGAGTATGTTTCGAGTTATGTTAACAGTTCATCGTGACTGCGGGTCACAAAGTCGTATATATATTACATATATTAGTATCGTGTCCGCGCGTTTTTTGTAAATTTGACAAATCAATATTTCGTTTCCCAAATTCCCTATCTACTAATTTTGATAAGAATTTTGATTAAATTTCCTATAATTACTAGCTGAATGTCTGTCTTTGTAACAGGTTTCTCTAGATACGGTAATATTAATTACTTTTGAAGTGTTACCTTGTCCGTGGCGTAAATCCGACATTGCGCGTAATTTTCTTTCTCATCGTAATTCTTATACGTAATGCATTGGCCACTGACATCGAGGTTTCTAGCTACTCTCTATTCGATTTCCAGATTTAGATCTCTAATAAAACATTTACATATATCTTTTTCTAACAATTTCTATGATACTATGTTCCGGGAGAGAATTTCCGGAATTTTGATTGTATTTGTTTCCCTAAAATCTTTACCTAATTTGCATAAGTTGCAAAGTCTTCATTGCTTTTTTGATAGATAGAACCTAATTCGTCTTGCATTTGATATACGTTTTTAGAGTGACCATAAATTTGTTTTAAAAAATTTGTGAGCTGAGCAACATTGCCGAAATCTTGACCTGCCATGGTACGGCGGGCTTCTCCGACTATTCGTATTCTTATGATTTTGAATTGAAATTCGGTGAATTGGAATTCGGTTTCGTCTGGTAATATAGATTAGATAATATAGATTAGATAATTAGATATAGATAGTCTCTTCGCATCCCATGATAAAATAACTTAGGGAGATATTCTGGTCATCAAAGAAAGAGATGACCTCAACGGCGTATTTTAACGTTGCGAAAAGATTATTCTCTGTCATTTTTAGATTTTCTACAATACTTTACCGTTTTCGGAAAAATGATTGAAATTACTATTGATGTTTCGTTCGCGGAAATATCAGATTCGAACGTCTCGCAAATGGTTACAAATTGCTCCTCCGCAATCGAGTTATTCTCCAAGAAAAAGATGACATGTTTGGAAGCGAGGAATTTTGATGGGGTGAATATGTGTAATATTTTTGATGTATTTGATTTAAATTTACTACCATTCTCTAAGCCGAGTTTATAAAGTTCATCTACTTTAGATTTATTCGAATTTGACCTCGTATTCAAAGAACATCCCGCTCAAAGATCGCACTTTTCATCCCGATGGAGCACGCTAAGTGCACATAACATACGTAGAAGAAAGCGTAGCCAATGCCGCTTGTAATCAACAATTTCACGCATGCCTAGCGACGGCGAACGCGTGTCACACTAGGCGGTCCTATGTTACCGTGCGCTTGCAATTTGACTATTTTCATAAATTTATAATTCGTTAACTATTGCGAAAATCGCAAAATAGTATAGGACTTTTCGACTCAATTTAGTCCGCTTTACCTACATATGACGGCTTGGCCATTTTTTGGGGACCCTGTATATTTATTTTCTGGCATTTGTTTGTTTATTGTGCGTGCGTGCGGGCGTGCGTGCGGGCGTGCGTGCGTGCGTGCGTGCGTGCGTGCGTGCGTGCGTGCGTGTGTGTGTGTGTGTGTGTGTGTGTGTGTGTGTGTGTGTGCGTGCGTGCGTGCGTGCGTGCGTGTGTGTGTGTGTGTGTGTGGTGTGTGTGTGTGTGTGTGTGTGTGTGTGTGTGTGTGTGTGTGGTGTGTGTGATCGCGGATGTTACAATGATTCGAAAGGCATTGAGTAGGATTTTAACAAGGGTCATGTGAAAGTTTGAATTGAAATTTTGATCGATGTTCCTATCCCGTCATTCAATAATAATCCTTCAGTTAATTTAGCTTAACATTAAAGATAATTCGCCATGAGGGTAAGCGCAAAATTTAACAAAAGCATATATATTTGAGAGAACAGTTAGATGGTCATAGTAGTCTAGAACTCGTTGCTTCTGATCTGTTCACTGCGTGAATAAATAAAGAGGGGATGAGGTATATTTAAGGAAAAAGGAAGAGAATGTAAGAAAAAATTCGCCGATTATTCGGCTACCATGAACTTTCAAGGACCTTCAACGTAATTCGGAAACCTGAGAGGTCCACAGTGGTTAATAAAAGAGGAAAGATATAAAGGAAACAAGAAGCGATTTCATGATTATAGGGAAAGGAGGCGAGTTCGTAACGCGTTGCAACTGAATAAAAAAAAAAGAAATAAAAAGATAAAAAAAATAAAATGAATTTATCTTATTACTGTTGATGCACAAAGTTATCATTAAAGCTGTCGATGCCGAATAGGTTGAGAAAGTAGTGTGGTGATCGGCAGTGTGATGATCACAATCATTGAAGTTTCACTAAAAAAATTGCGCACTGACTCTATATTCTGGTAAGGCCCAAACTAAGGATAATAGGCGTTGTTTTTACGTCGCCTTAAGCACGTTCCGTTTTGCGGGATGTTGCAGTTTGGCGCGTTTTTACGTCGCCTTAGGCGCATTTTTTTACGTCGCCTTAGGCGTTCTGTCTAGGCGTTGTCTATGAGGATATAACGCATGTAGCTCGTCCTGTTTTTTTAGAATGTTGCGGTTTGGCGCGTCGTCGAAGTGATTCTTTTGAGTGATACTTGTCGTCGTGTTTACGATGGCGAGAACCATCA
Organism: Pogonomyrmex barbatus; assembly: GCF_055798465.1. Lineage (NCBI taxonomy): Eukaryota > Metazoa > Arthropoda > Insecta > Hymenoptera > Formicidae > Pogonomyrmex > Pogonomyrmex barbatus. The sequence goes on from NW_028297149.1 coordinate 2,768,784, forward strand.
AAGTAGCGAATCAGTGCCAGCTATGCGAGACACGAATGATCGATGACGATGAGATGTGTTGGTGTCATTCGCTGGATGACCTAACATCTTCTCCATTGCGAAACGTATCCATCGGTCAATGTGACGGAGTACGTCGTGAGAGGATTATACATTCCGATTTCTAACCAGTTAAAGAGGCGCAGTTGTCGATTTCTGCCTCAGCGTGAGATTTCACCTAAAAAGGTAATAGAGGCGTGTGTATGTCATCACTATCGAGGGATGGCATACAATCTGTTAACGGAGGTACTCTACGAAAAGAAGAAACCGATCGAGATTAGCAGACGACAGGAGTATATGGTGAACTTTCATGAAAACAACTATTACGACGTATTTAACGACGACGATGACGATGAAATGTTTTTTTGCATTCATCGCAAGTACTGGAGGAAAAGCGGTATTGTTTCGTCAGCCGCGTACGAGAAGAAGAAAAAAGAAGAGAGCGCGTTGATCAATTAGTGCAATTGGTGGAGATACGCGAGAGTTTAATTTATGAACGTCGGATCGGAAGAAGAAGGAGGTGCGACAGTTGTTACATCGTGCGATGTATGAATTATTGTGAAGAAGCGAGAGAGATCTATGTACGCGCGATGTACGAATCGTAACGCGATAAAGTATGTATTATAATCGTAATATAACTATGTATTGTATATATGTATGAGAATATGTATGAGATTAAGACTAACCGCGAGAGACGGAGTTTCCTTTCCTCGTTCGTTTGCATATCGTAGAGACGAGAGGCGGATCGGCGACGCGCCGGAAGTCTTCAATTTGCGATACCGAAGGTGACTTATCGGGAACGTATGAGAGATAGAGGTCGCGCGAGGAGAGAATCGTCGTAGGAATGTTAATAGTGACGAGAGAATATTTTATTATTTTATTATCTTATTATCTTATTAATGTATTATTTTATTATTATATTATTTTATTATTTTATTATTGTATTATCTTATTATCTTATTATTGTATTATCTTATTATTTTGTTATCTATTTTGCTATTTTATTATTTTGCTATTGTATTATTTCGTTATTGTACTATTTTGCTATTGTATTATTTCGTTATTGTATTATTTTATTATTGTATTATTGTATTATTGTATTATTTTATTATATTATTTTATTATTGTATTATTGTATCAGAAACGTAAAAGAGAAAAGAGATATTTGTAAGATGTTGCGGTTAGGCACATTCTGTGGCCATGCGTTTTCCGCGGGGTTTAGTCCTGTTTTCGCGGGCGACGGGAAAATGCGTGTTCTGGTAGAATGTTAAGTAGAATGCGCGTTCTGTTATTTCAGAATGTCGCGGTTGTCGCGATTTGACGCGTCTTCGATGTTACCTCGGAGTATACGAGGATAGTCCGAAAAGTTTTGAGACTTAACATGAAGATGACGTTATTCGTTAAAACCATTCTAGTACTACAATAGTATATGCTTTGAAAGACTTTTGTGAAGATTTTAGATGCTCGGTTGTTGTTTGAGTCGTTTGTGTCAATCGATGTCAGTATTTTTGTAAAAATGGAAAAAATTGAATATCGTGCCGTGATTAAATTCTTACATTTGAAAGGCAATACGCCTGCGCAAATTAAAATCGAATTGGACGCTGTTTACGGACTCTGCCCCATCATTTGCCACCGTAAAAAGATGGGCAGCTGAATTTAAACGTGGTCATACCAGCTTGGCTGATGATGAGTGTTCGGGACGGCCAAAAACTGCGACCACCGCTCATAATATCGAAAATGTTCACCAAATGGTACTGGACGACCGTCGAATCAAGGTTAGAAAGATAACAGAGGCTGTGGGCATATCGAAAGAATGCGTTTGTCATATATTGACTGAAGAATTGGATATGCGCAAGCTATCCGAGCGTTGGGTGCCGCGCTTGCTCACTTTGGACCAAAAACGAATTCGAATGAACATTTCCAAGGCCCTGTTGGAGCGGTTCAAGCGAAACGAGTCAGATTTTTTGCGTCGATTCATAACTATAGATGAAACTTGGATCCACCACTCCAAAGACAAAAGAACAGTCAAAACAGTGGACTGCAAAGGGTGAACCTGTTCCGAAAAACGTGAAGACGGTTCCATCAGCTGGGAAAGTAATGGCGACTGTTTTTTGGGATAGTCGGAATTGTGTGTATCGATTATCTTGAAAAAGGTAAAACAACAACGGAAGGGTATTACGTATCATTACTTGATAAGCTGAAGGTAGAAATTGCAAAAAAAACGGCCGCATTTGAAGAAGAAGAAAGTGCTGTTTCATCAAGACAACACCTGCTCACATTTCGCCATGGCCAAAATTCACGAACTGCACTTCGAATTGGTTGACCACCCACCGTATTCACCAGATTTGACCCCCAGCGACTTTTTCCTGTTTCCTAAGCTTAATGTTTCGCTTGGAGGACAGAGATTTTCATCGAACGAGGAGATCATCGCATACGTAAACGCCTATTTTGCAGAGCAAGATGCCAACTACTATTTGGAGGGGTTAAAGAGGTTAGAATATTGATGGGAAAAGTGTATTGACTTAAAAGGAGATTATGTTGAAAAATAAAACTATATTTGATCGAAAAAATACTTGTTTCTATGTTAGGCTCAAAACTTTTCAGATATCTAGTCGCGAGAGACAGTTTTTTTCATTGCTAAGAACGTGGTACATGGAAGAAGTCGCGCCTAATGGCGGTTCGTCTTCGAGCGAGAGCAACAATTCGTTTTTATGCGCTTTCGATCGTAACGCGACGCATCGCGATCGTTGTGAGTTAGTTATCGAGAGTGACGATAGTTTAGAGTGTTACAAGGCTATTACGCCTAGTAACGACGAGGAGTGGATCGTGGCGAGAGAGGACGTTCGCTGGAACGTGACTACGTATCACCTGCAACGAGAGATCGGTACGAATAGCTCGCGAGAGAAACTATGGATCGAAACGCTGTTCGTTCTGAGTGACAGAGCGAATCTACGAGAGAATAGCGAGAGAGAGAAAATTTTGAGAACGTCAAATTTGTCGTTCCTACGGTTGGGGGTAACATCGTGTGGGAGTTACGATATGGAGAAGAGTCGCGATCTTCTCGAGCGCGCGGCGGGAGTTGAAGGGATGTGCGCCTATCGCGTTTGGAAACGGGAGTGTCTCGAGGTTTTGAGATATAGATGTGAGAATAGAGTTGATTCTACGGTTATCGGAACGATCTCTCGAGTAGCGCAGTTGGAGGGTGCGAGACTCGCTTTGAGTCGACGTTTCGGTTACTTGGGTGCAGGGTACGACGATTCGAAAGGATTCGAATGAATAGATATCGAGACGGCTTTCGCGAATCGTGTACGAACGGGTGCGGTGGTAAACATCGAGTACATCGAACCACGACGTTTTCTCGAGGACGCGAGGGACACGGTGCTTGAGCGAGTGCGAGTCGATCTCGATGTGCACGCGTGTTTGAAGGTCCACACCATGTTTCACGGGAAGTTCGTCGCGAATAATAAGAGCGCTGTTAAGAGCATTCGCACGAGGAATCGTCAGTTATTCGGTATGTCCGATCTACGAGAATGATACGACGGAGACGTTATGAATGTTGTTCTGGCGTCGCTGGAGGAAATTCCAGGAACGCGACAGCGGTTGGGCGTTACTTCGGATATTAAATTTGATGATCAATGTGAACAAGTGTAATCCTATGCACGCTGGATGTTGGATGTCACTTCCTCTGAAGATAAGATATAAGAGAGCCGTGATTAATGTACGTTCAAACGACGACGCGTGTTTCGCGTGGGCGGTGATGGTCGCTCTATATCTCGTTGATCTACACCCGGACATACCTTCGTCGTATCCTATTCATTGCTGCTGAATTTCAATGGTATTGACTTTCTTATGACGTTACGAAACATCGCTAGGTTCGAACGTCTTAACGATTTGTCTATCAATGTATTTGCCATTCGAAAGAAAAAGGAGAGAAACGATATCATGATCGTTCCCTTGTCGCTCGGGGAACAAGAAGTCTATTTCGCACGTAAATTTGCTCTATCTGTCGAACGAGCGGCACGGCGATAACGTCGATCACTTCATATGGATAAACCTGTCTGTTATCCTCGACTGTTAACGTCGCAAATAAACAAGCATAAAGAGAAAAAATATATATGCGATCGGTAAGCATAAGAGAGACTAGCTCGTCGATAAATCGTCGAGATAAATTTTGTATTAATTATAAATTGTTTTTTCAGATGTCTGCAATTACTTTTACTCGAACGAGAAATTGGTCGCGCATAGCGTCGAGTGCGGAAGAATGAATGATTGCGCCGTTATTCTTCCGAACGAGGATAAGTGGCTCTTCTTTCGCAATCACGACAGAAAGGAGAGATTACGATTCGTTGTGTACGCCGATCTGGAGTGCGTTTTAGAAAAGGGAGATCGACGGTTCGATCTCCCTTTGATGAGAATCTCAACGATAGATTCGCCTATCAACACCACAAGGTGTTTAGCGTGGGATTTTATTTGCGTAGCACATATAACGGAATCGTATCCACGTATAAATCTCATCGAGGCGACGATTGCGTCTCGTGGTTCGTCGAGGAGCTGCGCGCTCTCGCGTGTCGCGTGAGGAAGATTTTGTGCGCGAGCGTACCGATGTCGGAGCTCACGCCAAACAAGCGGAGTGCTTTTCAAAAGGCGACAAATTGTCACATGTGCGGAAGTATCTTTGGACCGCATGATATTCGCGTGCGCGATCATTGTCATCTTACCGGACAGTACAGAAGACCCGCGCACGCGAACTGCAATTTGAACTATCAGAACGCGTTCGTTATTCCCGTTTTTTTTCACAATCTATCGGTCGTTATGACGCGCATTTCATTATCAAGGATATAGCGAACACTTTCGAGGGTAAAGTCGATCTTACCGTTGACTAAAGAGAATTATATCGCGTTTTCGAAAATCATCAACGATTCGGGGTACAGAAAATGGAAAAATTAGTGTTAAGCTACGTTTCGTAGATTCGTTTAAGTTTCTCAATACCAGTTTAGAAAAAATAACTTCGTGTCTAGATCGGGAAAAATTGAGGATCGCGCGATTCGAATTATCCGATCTCGTTGCGGAGGATTTCGAGTTGCTCACGCGCAAGGGCGTATTTCCGTACGAGTACGTCGATAGCGTTGATAAACTATTAGAGACCGAGTTACCGCCGATCGAAGCCTTTCACAGTTCTTTAACTGGCGAAACTGTAAGCGCTAGCGATTACGAGCACGCGCGAAAAGTATGGGAGCGTTTTTGCGTGAGGACTCTCGGTGAGTACAGCGATTTATATTTGAAAACAGATGTGCTTCTCTTGGCGGATGTTTTTGAAAATTTTCGGGATACCTATATGAAAAGTTATGGTTTAGATCCAGCGCATTATTTCACATTAGCGGGATACACGTGGGAGGCTATGTTGAAATACACGAACGTTCGATTCGATCTGCTTACTGATATCGATATGATGCTGTTTGTAGAGCGCGGTATACGCGGCGGTCTGAGTCAATGCTCGAATAGGTACGCGCGAGTTAACAATCAATACGAATCGTCGTACGATTCGTGTCGACCGTCATCGTATCTCATGTATTACGACGTGAGTAATCTCTACGGCTGGGCCATATGCGAATCCTTACCGTATGCAGAATTTCGATGGGTCGAGGACGTTGAAAGTCTCGATGTTATGTCCGTGTTACCTAACTCCGATATCGGAGTTATATTCTAGAGGTCGATCTCGAGTATCTGCAATATCTTCACGACGACCACGCGGATCTTCCGTTCTGCCCGCGAAAGACCGCCGGGAAATTGAAACGAGAAGCTACTCGCCACGCTCTACGACAAGTCGCTACGCCGCGTTACGTGACGCACTATCGCAATCTTCAGCAGTGCGTGCGACACGGTTTACGCGTGATGAAGGTCTATCGTGCGTTGCGGTTCGCGCAATCTCCTTGGCTACGCACGTACATCGAGCTTAATACGGAACGGAGAACTCGCGCGAGTTCGAGTTCGAGAGAAATCTGTATAAACTGATGAACAACGCGGTTTTCGACAAGACAATGGAGAACGTGCGCGATTACGTAGACGTGAGGCTTGGGACAGAAGATACGGCGCGGAGACGCTGATCGCGAAATCGAACTTTCACAGCAGGAGCGTCTTCGACGAGAATTTCATGGCTGTTGGATTGCGCAAACTCGAAGTTCAGTTTAACAAACCAATCTACGTCATCACGTAATTGTAGCCTTTGTTTCGTCGCGCGTACGGACGTATCTCGATGACATCGGCCTGCCACAGGTCGTCGTAACCGCGCACCACGATGTGACAACGCGGGAAGTTTCTTCGCGCGGGCGCGTGAAGCTCCTTGACGAGTCTTCTCTTCTCGACGCTCATCGCTGATTTACGAGAAGGAGGCGCGATTCGCGCTAGTTTTATTCGTGCTTGTCGCTTCGCGAATTCGTTCCTCATTCCAAACGTTAATCGCGTGTTTCGCGGTATTTGGAATATCCGTTTTTAGTGCGACTAGTAATTCGTCTATCGTTTCTCTAGTCACCATTTTATCCACATTCAACGAGACCAACGTCTTGTCCAGCGTCTCTCTCGTTACCGCTTTGTCCGTCAGTTCTCTCGCGATCCTCGTCAGATCTGTCACGCTACGCGCGAGATTTTCCACGTCCGTCGATATTTTCTCGCGGTTCGCCGACGACGCGTCGAGCTCGTTTCGCAGGGATTTCAAAAAATTTCGCAGTGATTCTTCTAGGGTTCGCGTTCGTTTCTCCTGAGCGTCGCCGAATGTCTCGACGATCTTTCGGATCTCGCTCAGATCTTTCTCTCGCGATTCGTCCCGCTTCTCGAGCCCTCGTTCCATTACGTCTCTCGTCTCCTCTATTCGTTTGTCGTGATCGACGAGCGAGGCCTCTCTCTTCTTCTCGAAGTGTCACAGAACGTCCACTTCGGTTCTTATGTCGTAATATTGTAGGAGAATATTCCGAATTCGCTTGTTCATATCTTCCAGCTGTTTTCATAGCTCGTTCGTTAGAGCTTTCGACTCCTCGCTCCTTACGCGAAGCGCATCGTCGACGTAACCCTTAGTCGCGTCGACATCGTCGATCGGCATATCCAAATGATGTATCTTGCGTCTGTTGACATTATAGTCGTCCGGATTCAGGCAGAGCGCGCTGCGACGCACGTACGTCCGCAGGGACGATCGTCGAACGATCGTTGACGTCGCGTTGCCTTTCCAGAGACTTCTCGAATTGTTCACGGACATCAAGCCCTCGTGGGTGACGAATCTACCGCGCGCGATAATCTGCTCGTAATCTCGGCGATCTGTGTGTGTATCGTATTGTGTGTATCGTATTTTAGAAATAATCTGGCTACGCGCGCCATAGATTCCTCCAATTCGCCGATCGACCTAGCCGTGCTCTCGTTCATCTCCAACAGCAACGCTCGAGTGCTCGCCGAGAGTTCACTCGTCTCGAAGATCCTCGTTTCTGCCTCGAAACGCGCTGTCCATGTAGCTCTTTCTCGCGTCAGTTCTAGATGCAGCTAAACGCCGTATGGTTCTGTCTCTCGCGTCGTAGTAATCGTTACTTAGACAGAGCGCGTTGTTACGCACATAGCGACGCAGGGAATCGATCGACGGTCGCGAGCGTGTCCTGTCGCCTCTGCCGAATGACTCCAACGGTCTTCTAAACTTGTTCACCAACATAACGGGAATACCGGTCGCCGCGAGCGCGCGCCGCGTTTTACTCGATCGCGTCGATCTCGCGAAGCTCCTCGAGTATCGATAGAATCTCGTTGTCGTGAGCATCGTTGCCAGCTTGTCGAGAGGCATCGAGCAATCGAAGACGATCGACTAGCTCGTTGGGATCGTCCCAGTGAACGTACTCGATTCCTTTGTCTCTCACCCGCATAGCGGATGGAACAGAGTCGATCCCTCTTTTTCTCGCTTTACCAGTACCAGCGCCAATTTTGTCTCTATTGAGCAATAGCGGTGCGATGATATGCTTGTACTTGAAACCTTTGTTTCCTAGAATGGGCATAAGTGCGTTGTAGCTACACCGATGGGCGTTCGTAATCAACAGTATACTTTTGTACGTTTGCTTGTCGTTCTCCGTGTACACATCGGGAAGTTTTTTGAAGATCAATTCGTATATAAGCCCGAGGTACCCGGATATTGCGCGTCGCCCACGATCACGCTGTCGTCGGCGGCCACGTCGAATCACCTGTCGCCAAGCATCAAGTCGCTCAAGTCGAAGTACATCCCGTAAACGTGATCGATCTCGCTCTGTCTCCGCTTAGAAGCGCGCCCATATATTTGTGACCTAACGGTCCCCATTGCGCGTTCGAGATCGATTCTTCCGATTCGTTTCTAGTCGCGGGACTCGCTGTCGCGATCGAAGGCGATCTCGTCGAGAAGCGTCTCTTCGTCGGTCTCGACGGCGTCTCGCGTTTCTTCTTAGCGCCGATGAATGCGATCAGATCGATTTCCTCGGTCGACTCGTCTCGTACGATGTTCTCGGCGATTCGTTTCAACGGCTGAACGATCGGTTTGAGTCGCCAGCGCGATCTCCTCTTCTATCTCACCGATCTCTAACTCTTTCTACTTTATGTATAGAGTTCTGAGTCTTCGCGATCTCTCGCGCCGTTTTTTCCCGCCGAGCGACGTCCGTACCAGCCGTAGCGTCGACGTCCATACTCGCAGCAGCATCGACGTCCATCTTCGTCGCATAACTGATCGCTTTACATCACGGCGAAATCGTTAAATCCTCGTCTGTATCTGCCGTTCCTTAACGCGCTCTTCTTATCGATGACTACGAAACCGTATTTGCGTTTCCAACACGCGCGACACAAGGCGTAAAAATCCTCGTACGACATATCCGTATTCACGTGCTTGTTGTAAACATGTTTTAAGTTAGTGCCATCTTGCTTAAACAGAATCAAGAGATTCGTGTTATCGCGTATCAGGTGTTTCGGAATTTTAGCGTATGTCTGACAAAGATAGAAACAATCGATGTTCGAGTGTCGACTCATTGCGAAATATTCCCTGATCGCGTTCTGCTTGTCACAGGCCACGTCGTCGAACACGAATATCGAATCGGGAAGCGCCTCGCTCGGCGGCACGATGTCGCTATTGTTCGAGAACACGCGATAGCCGATCTCGTCCATCGACTCGAGCAACTCCGCCAGGTATCGATACTTCGGTTATTGCAGGGAGACGTACACGTTCTCGAAGCGCGCGCCGTGCGGACTTTCGAGCATGCTTATCAACACGTTTTATCGCAGTTGGAGGGGCCGCAAATAATGCAACATATCGTGTCCGGTAGTAGAGGCCGTGTCTGCGCGACCTCCCGACCGCGTCGCCCGAGATTCGTCAAGCCTTACGGTCGAGATTGGACACTCTTATAGCCGGTGACCGTCAAACGAATCGCATTTATTCGCGCTCGCTTCGAGGACACAATAATCGCTCCACTTACTACTCGACAGCGATTCGATCGCGCACAGTGATCGATATGTTTCCTCTATTGACGGATAAATGCGATATTCTCAATCTATCCGCCGAACAGTTACGACTTATCCCGAGGATCGTTCTCGTGCACGATTTCGACAGATACGTGGAGCTACTGTGGAACAGACTACCCGATCATCTGAGAGCGGATCCCGAGGTGCAACATTGTCGCGTGTGTGTGGAGCATTATAATCGTCCGTGGCAACGATCGCACATAGACGGTCCTGTGTCTCTTATCAAGAATTGTAACGAATGCTTAGCGGCGCGGGATTACTCGATACGACGATAAATACGCTTCCCTTCGAACTACATATTCTCGGGTATCAATTTTGCGGGCCAGGCACCCATCTCGCGAAGCAATTGGTGCGCGGTGATCGAGGCGTAAACCCGTTGAACGCGGCGTGCTGCGAGCACGACATCGCCTACTCGCGAAATAAGGAACTCGCCGATCGAGCTCTCGCCGAGAAAGCGCGCGAACGTATAACAGCTGGAGATTCCACCTTCGGCGAGACAGCCGCCGCGACCGCCATATGGGCTGCTATGAAAGTAAAAACAAAGCTAGGCATGGGTTTGAGAAAGAAGAAGAGGAAGATGACAACGACGAAGAGGAGGATATTTTTGGCGAAACGCGGAGGCTTATTGCCCATTTTTCCGATACTAAGCGCGCTCGTTCTTTGATTCTCTGATCGGTGGCGCTGCGGGTGTCGCGAAGGCGGTGAACGCCGGTAAGGCCACTCGGCGTCAACTGAAGGAATTGCAACGGCACAATCGGGCGATGGAGGATCACAGATTGCATCTAGCGCCTTACAAACGTGGCAACGGTGTGACGAGAAGAACGAAAAAAAAAAATCGTGGAAGGAAACGTTAGGATCGCTCAAGTTACGCTCTCCGGCATTACTACGAACGAACAACTGAATCACGATCGTTTTAATAAAACTTATTTAAGTTTATTACATAAAACCGCTCGGCGCATCGTCTGCGAGTACCCTTCTTCAGAGGAATGTTTATGCGTGACGCGTTGAAGGCGTTATCGTTGAAGGCGCGACACAACGAGAGTGGCATTGTGAATCGACGACTCGACGAGTTCGGGTACTCACTGGGTCGCCTACGCGAAGAGGGGAAACGACGCGATTTACTTCAATGGTTTCGGCAATCTTCGACCGCCGAAGGAACTCGAGAGATATCTCGGCGATGACATAAATATAATGTACAATCGCGGATCGTATCAGACGTACGATCAGAGCATCTGCGGTCAGTTGTGCCTGCAATTTCTCTCGAAGATCGGTCGCGATGTCGCTAAGCCTTTCGTTCACCGGTAAGAGTAGCGTCCTCAGCGGCGTGCTATTTTCCCGCCTTAGATCTGAGTGACGATTACGAGTTAGGTTTCACGAATTTCGAGACGTACAACACTATACCGAACGTTGATTCCACGAATAATAAGTTCTATTACGACGATGAGTTTTATTAAAACGATCGTGATTCCCGAAGATTCGTACGAATTGAGCGCGATAGACAGATATCTGAACGCCGCTATCTCTAAAAAGCGAAGAATTGACGAAAGCAAGAGGACGAGCGGCGATGACGAGAGCGACGATATCGTCTTCGACGAGAGCGACGAGGGCGAGAGGGGCGCGCGGCCTTTGATCATTCGTGCTAACGAGAACACCATGAGAAGCGAGATCAGATGCGAGCATCGAATCGATTTCGCGAAATCGAACAACATCGGTTCGCTCCTGGGATTCTCGTCGTCGCGCGTGCTACGACCGAACAAATGGCACACGTTCGACGGGCCCGTGAATATCATGGGCGTGAATATCATTCGGGTGAAGTGCAATATCCGCGGATGCGTACAGCAACGACGAACCGATTCACACGATACTCGAACATTCCTCCAGGATATAAACTGTCGAACGCCCCGACATCGATCATTTACTTTCCGATTATCGCGCGAAACGTCACCGATATCACACTTTGAGTCGTGGATCAGGACGGGCGACCGATCAACTTTCGCGGAAAGGAGATAACGGCGCGACTTCACGTGCGACGATGAAGGCAGTAGAGAGAGATGCGCGAGAGCGAAAGATACTCGTTCTGAACGAGTGATACGCAAGAGAAGGAGCAAATGCTACATCCGCGATCCTACCGCGAAACGATGCGACGAGGAAGATGCGCGAGGGAAGAACGAACGAGTTGAACGCCGCGAACATCGCGTTCTTAAAATCTTTAAGTTTCGTCGTGAAGAATCGACATGGCGAGCGACATTTTAAGTATCGGAGGTGCCCCGATCTTTGACGATCGTATCGTGAGAATAGAAACCCACACTTACAATCCGTACGCTAATACCACGTTCGGATACAGCGACGAGATACGAATACTTATACAACAGCAGGATCTGTACACGTTATCGTGCGAAAGTTTTCTAGGAAAACGTACCGTCGGAAGACGTTTCTAAATTCGACGGTTGCAAGCTGACTAATGTAAAACTCTATTTGAATTCCGAGTTCTATCCGTACGAGGATATGAATCTAGATTTCGAACGTAACAAGTTCGCAGTGCTGTACGATATGTATTTGAAATTTCGAAAGACGTATTACGGGTGCGAGACTTGCAAACCGTTCATGACTGTCACTAGATTTCTACAATATGATCTACTCGTGGTCATCGATTACTCCCGCCAGAACGAATCGATCAAGAGCGCCACCGTCGACGTTCGCGTAGAATTCGAATGCAAAGAGAACGTTCCGGCTAACACAACGACTTATTGTCTCATCATTCACGATAGAATTATAGAGTATAACCCGCTAAAAACAAACGTTTTTACGTAAACTCACGTAAAAAAAACAAGAAACTGCGATTTTCCCTAAGCGATATTGATTACGAGCGTATAAGGAAAAAGAGCGGAGCGCGAAAAAAACAGAAAACCGCGGTTTTCCCTAGGCGATAATGATAACGAACGTATAAAGGAGAGCGGAGCACGAAGATATTGAATTTCCCCGTCTCGCGACAATGTCGAACGTACCGATTTTCATCGATCTGCAAGGTTTTATCGTTCGGGAGAAATTTATGGTTAAAGAAGTGACGATATTGAGAATGGAAAAGAGTTGACTCATCGAATGTTTCGAGAAGCGATATCCTGGAATCTTCTTATAAAAGCGGAAAAATCTAAAGTGTGTTGAATAACCTCCAATCATCACGGTCTGCAATGGAGCGACGGTGACGTCGCCTACAGACTCTCGAAGCCCGTGATTCGAAGCGGCGTGTGCGACCGATCGCGAGACGGGCCTAGACGAGCATACGTCAAAGGCTTGGAGAAGAAGAAGTGATTGGAGGAGATTCTCGGCTGCGATGTTATCGCGGATCACGACGTGATCGTCGAGACTATCGATGCGGATTTCGAGGATATAGAGCGCCTAAACACCCTGAACGACATTCGTGCATTCCACTGCGGGCGTCACATCACTAAGAATTGCGCCATGGAGAACGTGTGCAAACTGTACGACTGGTGGTCGAAACGACAGGAATGTATCACCGAACTATAATGTCGCATTAACGATTTATATCATATATCAGATTATTTTTTATTAGGTATACAAAATAATTCTGATTTTCTGAGTTCTTTAGATTTCATACAACGGAAATAACAATTTAAATTTTATATATCTTCCCGCCCTTTTGCGGTTTTAAAGCGTTGACATTTGGCCTTCTAAAATGCCATACAGTTTGGCGTTTGATGCACATAACCTCAAAAATCAATAGTGTTCACGATGGCAATAACAAAAGAGCATATTCGATTTTCCATCCACTTCGCGTTTCATCTGAAGAAAAATGCTGCTGAAGCCATTGCAATGATTTGTGCTGCATATAGAGAGAACGCTGTAAGTCATACTACAAGTAAAAGATAGTATAAAAAATTTCGCCAAGGAAATTTCAGTCTTGAAGATGAACTGCGTGCTGGACGCCCTCAAAAGATTGAAACGGACGAATTGCAAGCACTGCTGGATATAAACTTTGCGCAAACTGAAAAGGAGCTTGCAGAACAGCTTGGCGTTACGCAGCAAACCATTTCCGTACATTTACATACGATGGAAAGGTTCAGAAGGAAGACAGATGGGTTCCGCATGAATTGTCCGAAGACAACAAAAATCGTCGGCGTGACACTGCACTCACTTTGCTTTCAAAATTCCGGAAAAAAGATTTTCTGCACAAAATCATTACAGGCGATGAAATGTGAGTAATAATATAAGGCGGTTTCTAACTCAGAAGCGTTGAGGGGGGTGCAGGTATGTAGGGGGGAACGGCGCGCAACCGAGGAGCTCCATGGAGGAGAGAGGGGGGACGGCGCGTGTTGGGCCACCGAGTGCCATTGAACGTAAACAGCGTGCGATTGAATCGACGATTGATGCCTTCAACACTGTGATAAATAATTATGAAAAGATAAATAAAACGAAGATGATATAAAAAAATTGGACAGGGCGCGTGGACATGACGTCAGAGGGGGCCGCCGCCGCCCGCCACCGCCGCCCGCCGCCGCCGAGCCTGCCGCCACCGCCGCCTGATGCCATGTTCTTTCTCTATACTTACCATTTATGGGTCTCTCTTCCTTCCTCCAGATTCTTTTCGTATCCGTAATGATTTTTGACTTTTTGAATTACATGTGTTTATATGTGTTGTAAAAAAAAGATTTTTTTTACAGAAGAATATAAAAATATGTTTTAGCAATTTGTGTTTTGGATGGCGGGGAAAAAGAAATAAAAAAAACATAATTCGTATATCTTATTTATTTTATTCATGGTTATCTGACCACCAATTAAATAATTTGAATACATTTTGTAATGCGCAATTAATATAGTGATATCCGCATCGCATAGTATTATCAGCGTCCAGATTATTTAGAGAATCTTCGTAATCAGCATCCAGAGTTTCGATGTACACGCGCTCATCGTCCAGAAGCAAATTTCACAACCATTGTCGTTTTTCATGTCCCTTGACATATATAACAGCATCGTTATTGTCATCATCTTTCGTTTCGTGCACAGCCTTTGTAATCAAACTCTTAGCTTTGCTGTATGAAATCGTTCCGTCGTCCCATCGCAGTCTATGGTGATGACGTATCACCCAGCATGCGCGAGACTTGTCGGCACTTGCGAGGAAATGCCATGGTACAGGACTTGCGAAAATGTAGTGAGAAAGAACGGTTCGTTTTCTGAGAGCGGCAAACTCCTTTACAACAAACTGTCCTCCAACGAGAAAACCTTGCAAGTCTCCGAACGTTGGCACGACCATGATGAGCAATTTTTGGAGACTGCGGTCGATTTCGATGTATTGTAGATTTTATTGTCTCTCTCTCTCTCTCTCTCTCTCTCTCTCTCTCTCTCTCTCTCTCTCATGTGTCAGCGATGCTCTTAGGTGATCTTGCGTACAACATTAGTCAATGGATTGTAGTGAACCACGTAATCGTGTATAATGAGACAGTACGCGGTGGTATTCATCGGTACGTTCTCCTTAGTCTCAAATTCCAATCTCACGTCCACGATTGCGCTCTTGACCGATTCGTTTTGTCGAGAACAATCGATGATTACGAATGGTTATGTAGAAAAGACGTGACGGTGAGATTCGGCTCAAGATATTCGTATCCGTAGTAATCCTTGCAGAAACGCGCGTACGTTTCATACAACACGGACCATCTGTTTTTGTCGAAATCAAGATTCATATCGTCGTACGGATAACATTCCGAGTTTAGATAGAGTTTCACGTTGATTAAGTTGCAGTCGTCGAATCGGCTCGTGTCCTCAGCCAGGACATTTTTGCGACCTGCTTGCAGAGCGAAGATGACGTATCGCGGCTTCTCGAGCTGAGTAGCGGTCTTGATGGCCCACGAATATTTGGTTGTACGCTGTAACAGCGGAAACTCGTATAGATCCCACGAGCGAAAAGCCATGCTCAAGTATCGTCCGCTCTCCAAAGTGCGCAGCATCGATAGTTTTTTTATCTCGCTCAATAACACATGCGGCATTCGCCATTGTATCTTGAATAAGTCGACCACGGGATCCAACGCCGAATTTCCCATCAGGCAATTGTTGTCGTTACAATCGTATCAAGATTAACTCGTGATGAGCGTTGATTATCACGCGTCTGTAATCCTCGCAAAATCCCAACAGTGCGTAGAGAGGTACGCAAAAGTTAAAGTATCCATCCGCGCTAGTATGCGCATCCCAGCCGGTATTCCTCAGAATCACGCTTCTGTCGGATGATGTCGTTACGTAATGTTTGAGCGTGCTAGTTACGCCCACGTTTTTGTTACGATCAATCTCCACACATCAAGCTCATATCGAACCTCATCGAACAAGAACGCGACAAAATTATTTCCCAATACCACATCAGATCCCTCGACAACTCTGTTCTTCGTTAGTTTTCTCTCGATATATAGAAAGCTTTCGTACAGCAATGTGTACAGATCCTGTTGCTGTATAAGTATTCTTATCTCATCGCTGTACCCGAACGTCGTATTGACGAACGGGTTGTACGCATGAGTCTCAATCTTAATAATGCGATCGTCAAAGATTGGCTCGTTTTCGATGTTTAGGATATCAATCATTTCACAAGTTGCGCACCGCGAATCCTAAAGCTTGTAAAAATTTAACGTTCGACGCGTTAAGTTTCTTCCTCTTCTTGACGCAGCCGGATGAGCGAATATTATCGATCGATGTTTTCTTTGTAAAAGATGCGTTATCTCTCTGCGTATGCTTCGCTTTGTTCAACACGAGCATCTCAAATGTCACGCTCGCGCCGCTATCGCTGTCGCCGTCGTACGTGCAATCTGACGGTGATCTCTTCTCCTCTGAAATCGAGCAATCGTCCGTTCTGATCAACAATGCGTATCGTTAGCTCCGTAATGCTCCGTACGATGACTGGCAGGTAAATGATCTGCATCGGCCTTTCCGATATCTTATATCCTGGCACGCTCGGCGAAAATTCGTGTATCGTGTGCACACTTTTGTCGTTGCTGTATGCGCTCGCGGTCACGTTGTACTCTACACGGATAATGTTTACGTTCATTATGTTGATCGACACGTCCGATTCATGCTATCTTCGCGATTGCAGTATACGTCTCGAGAAACCCAGCAGCGATCCAATGTTATGAGATTTGTTAAAGTTTATTCTGTAGGCGCATTTAATCTCACACCTCATCGTGTTGTAATTTGCGCGGAGCACTATTGGATATTCTCCAATCTCGTCATCGCTGCGCGCGGTGTCACCAGCGTTACCCTCGGGCGCGTCGCGTCGCGGACGTTTCCGTAAAATCTCACGTTTCAAAAATTCATTTATGGCATGCAGTTCATACGACCCCTCGGGAATCGTAATTTCTGCATCGTCTTTGCCAAAATAAAATGTATTGTTCGAAGCGTTTACATTCGGTATCGTGTAATAAGTCTCCAAAATTGTTAGACCAAGCTCGTAGACATCGTCACTCAAATCTATGGCTGGAGAGTAATTTGTCGCGAGAACGCTGTTCTTCCCGCTCAGCGTAAGCGTCAGTGAAATCTTGAAAAAAGCGTTCGACGAATACTGAGACGCCGCGACATTTTGTTGGACTTTATAAATTCACGCGCGTCGGCCGTTTTGGAGAAGAAACCACAAGCACAGCTGTCCGCAGACGTTCTGATCGTACGATCTGATAGGATGTTCGATTGTACTGTATCGTAGCATCGTCTCCAAAATATTGTATCACTTCATTGGGCGGTCGAAGATTACCGAAATTGTCAAAGTATACAACGCGATTGTTTCTCTTTGCGTACGCTACCCAATGAGTACCGGGACCCGTCGTATCGTCCAGATTTACGATATCGTTTTCGTTTTGACGCGCGCCGCTAATCGGTAACGCGTTACGCATGAAAATAGCTCTGAAGTACGGTACACGCATACGTCTCGTCAGCTGATGCAATTGTACGTTGGTAGTTGCGCCCGTAGGTCTTTTATCGTCTTTTTGACATTTTTTTTTCTTTTTTCGCTGTTACTTCTCGTCCGCGTTTGTACGGAGCGAGATACAGTCCTCGTCCGTAATTGTACGGGGCGAGATACAGTCCCTGGCCGCGCGTTTCCATCGCGCGATTGTGACGTTGCAATTCCTCGAGCTGACGTCGCGCGATTTTCCTGTCGTTTACCGCTTTCGCCACGCTGGCCGCTCCGCCGATCAAAGATCCGAGCGCGCCCAACATTGGCAGAATCGGTAACACGCCGTTTTGCCATCGGAAATATTCGTTTCTTTTTTTGGCAGACTTTTTCCTCGTCTTCGTCTTCATACCCATGCCGATCTTGATCTTGGCTTTCATCGCTGCCCAAACGGCTGCAGCTGCAGCTTTCTCGCTCAGAGCCGAATCTCTCGCGATGACGCGTCCTAAGGCTTTATCGGCGAGTACCTTGTCCGCCGCGTGTCTGTCGGTGAGATCGTTGTTCTGAGAATACGCAATGTCGTGTTCACGGCACGCTGCGTCCAGTGGATTTATGTCCATTTCACCTCTGGCTAATCGCTTTTTCATCCGAGTACCCGGGCCGCAAAACTGATAGCCGGGGATATGTAATTCGAAAGGAAGCGCGTTTATCGCTCGATTAAGCAGACCTCCAATGTAGCCTTCGTTTGACGCTGCTACTAGCATAGGTCACAATCCTTTATCTTCAGTGCAGGACCTATATATGATCCCACGATTGATTATAATGCTCGACGCAACGACGATAGGTTTGAACCTCCAAATCCGCTTTTATATGTTCCGGAAGCTTGTCCCACACGTGGTCGATATAGTCGCCGCACACGCGTAACAGTACGACCTTCGATATTGCAACTTCTTAGCGCTCAAATCCCGAATATCGGAAGGATGCGACAGCGCAAGATACATTTTTGCTACTGAATGGTTCGTGATTTCGCGCGCCTATAAATAGGCATTCGATCGAAGCCTAGATAACGCAGTGCGAACATGAAATTTGTACGGCAGCCACTGACGATACACATCGCGAATTGTGACGAGAGAGCGCGAATGATGGGAGACATCGCGACGGAGCGCAAGCACGGTGAAATGTTACCAAGTACTATACGCGCCATCATTTGCGGGCAATCGAATTGTGGTAAAACCAACGTTCTCATAAGCTTGCTCGAGAATCCGCACGGTGTACGTATACTCGAAATCGCTGCAACAACCGAAATATCGATATCTCGAAACTTTATTGACATCGATAGAAGAAATCGGCTATTTTACGTTCTCCAACAACAGTGACGTCATTCCACCGAGCGAGGCACGTCCCAATTCGAGCTTCGTCTTCGACGACGTTGCGTGCAATAAGCAAGATGCTGTGAGAGAATACTTTTCGATGGGCCGCCACTCGAACATCGATTGCTTCTATCTCTGTCAGACATACGCGAGGATATCTAAATCTGATACGCGACAATGCGAACCAATGCTGATTCTATTCAAACAGGATGGTACCAACTTGAAACATGTTTACAACGATCATGAACATGTGAATACCGACATGTCATACGATGAATTCTATGCGTTATGCCATGATTGTTGGCAGCGCGAGTATGGATTTCTAGTGATAGATAAGGACAGTCCGCTTATCAATGGGCGATACAGAAAGGAATTTAACACGTTCGCGATACCGTAACGTGGTTAATTGATGTCGATACGTCAAGCAGCATAGATAACACCAAAGATCGCGAGAAAATAGTGAAACAGATTGTGAAAACGAGCGATTCGATTCGCAAAAAATATCGCGCTTTAAAAATTGGTAAAATAGCTGAAGATACAGCTGTTGTACCCCGGATGGGCTACAACGATATAATATTAGAGATAGTCGGGTTCGTTAAGTCTAAGGAGTTGGGATTCCGAGCAGGATCAAAAGAATGGAAGGAAATCTTCTTGAAATCACTAACACATTTTCTTTATGTTACTTGGTTTATTTAATAATTGCACAATTTCTTGGATTTAGTATTGCTTATTTTATTTCTTTCACACACGGTTAAACGTCGGCGGGCGCGTATCACGTTACTCTGGCGGCCGTCGACCGAATATGTCACCTGAGACGCTGATAGTACCGCTCGCGTGAACTTTGCTGTGCTCGTGTAATCTTGCGCGATAATTATAATAACGATTCCGAACGACACGTTATTCTTTACTTTTGACTTTTGACTCTTGACTCTGCTGATTCCGCCTTGTGTAACCGGTTATATAGTCTGATCGATGCCCGATCAGCATTCTGATCGATTGCGCCGATCGGTTGCGTGATATTGATTAATCAATATTACGCTCGATTTGATCATCAAATTTAGGCATTTGCTGATCAGCTTTTTCGCAATGTTCTCGCAATGCATTTCTGTCTTTCGAAAGACTGGTCGCAATTTCGGTGGTCACACATTTGTGTCATCTTTCGAAAGACTTTTCGAGATTCATGCGACCTAATTTTGTTGCCATGCGGACTACTTTTGTTATTGGTTATTATTTTATTATTGGTTGTAGACCTGGCTACAACACAGCGTTGGAGAAACGCTTCAAGCCTATCGTCGAATCTCTAAAACAGATTGTTGAAAAAACCGAGGAATTTCAATCGATTGAAAAAGAAGCAAAGGATCTCGGTATTAAGAAAAAACAGAAACGTGTAGACAGCGATGACGACAATGATAACGATATTACTACTACGATATTACTACTGACAAAGATTCATATTGGACGGATGTTGGATGGTTGAAATTAACGCCGCAGTCTAAAAAAATGACGTACAACGAAAGAATTGAAAGCCGCGTCAGATTCACTCGTATTCGAGTCTACACCGATACAACCATCGAAAGACCCACCGAAAGAATCACCGCTGTTTCTGCAAAAGGAAGATGTTTTCGAAACAAAAGACGTCAGTGAACCGTCATTCGAAACCATCAAACGGACTCTGCAAATGCAACCAGGTCGAGAGGCGATCGATTGCGATCGATTTGATCGATTACGTGCATTGGGACGATCCCAATGAACTGGTGGATCGACTCCGACGCTTCGCACCGAGCTAATAACAACGCTCACGACAACGAGATGCTGTCGATCATCGAGGAACTTCGCGAAGCCGGCATTATTATAAATTAATCGCGTATCGACGAAACGAGCCAGTCGATTAACGTCAGTGAGGAAAAAAACAATTTTAAATTGTATATCTTATTTACTACTAAACATTGTCGAAACATGCGATCCGATGGACGTGAAAAAAATGTTAGCTCCGAGAGGCGACGACTCGTTGAGGAATTGCACGCTCCGGCAAGGAGAAATTTTCCGCGAAGACGTGTCATAATTCGGGGATATGACGATCTGTGGCAGACAGGAGGAGGCTGACATCGTCGAGATGCGTCCGTACTCGAGTATCAACAGAGGTCATCACTACATACTCACCGTCATCGTGCGTTGAGCAAGTACGCCTAGGCCATACCGCTCAAGAGCAAGATCGGAAGCGAGACGGTTAACGCTATCGCTAAGATAATTCGAGAGAGCGGAAGATGCCCGAGAAACTTGCAAACGGATATGGGAAAGGAATTTTACAATGCCGATGTGCAAAAACTCTTGAAAAAACACAACGTTAATCATTATTTCACGTATACGGTGTTGAAGGCATCGATCATCGAGCGATTTAATCGCACGCTTAAGAACGACATGTGGAAGATGTTTACGCTCAACGGCACTTACAAGTGGGTCGACGCGCTATCGCGTCTCGTGTCAGATTACAACGCGCAAGCATCGCACTATCGGCATGCGACCCGTTGACGTAACTCCCGCGATCCCCAAAAGACTCTTAGATACGGTATACAGCGCGATAAAGATCGCAGGTCCAGCAAAATTCAAAATAGGCGAATCAGTACGCGTGAACAAGTACAAGACAATTTTCGAAAAAAGTTACACGCCAAATTGGACCACCGAGGTGTTTAAGATCGTTAAAGTGCAATGTACTAATCCCGTAACTTATCTGCTCGAGGACTATCGCGGAAAATCGGTCGCGGGCGCGTTCTACGAGCACGAATTGCATCGCGCGACTCATCCGGATGTGTATCTCGTGGAGAAAGTACTACGCAGGAAGGGAGACAAGGTTTATGTCAAGTGGCTGGGATTCGATAGATCGCATAACTCATGGATAAACAAAAGCAATGTGATTTAATTCATTTTTCTTATTTTTATAATGTATTAAAAAAATAAATATACACTGTATACATGTATACAAACAAAGAGTTTTTATTATTTTTTTCTTCCATTATATTTTTTAAACTATACATGTATGCAACTTACGAGACACATATAAAACTACATGTATTATAAACAATATATGTATTAAGCCGAGTATATATTAAATAAATCGAAGAGAGAATTAAAGCTAATTCCTCAGCAAGCAGGATCTTGATTGCTATTATAAATTATATATAAAATAAATTTGAACAACTAAATTTTATTGTAAAAACTACATATAAAAACTACAAAAAATACATACATCTATACTACATATAAAACAGTATCGTATAAAACAGTATCGTATAAAACTACAAGAATACATACGTTCATACATACATAGATATGATACATAGGTACGTATATACATACGTGCATATATGCATACATATAAACTATATAAAAAATATAAAAATATATGTACATTGTATAAACATGTATATATATATATATATATATATATATATATATATATATATATTACAATGGAATCCGCCAATGTCCCCACGGTAACGTCTCCGTCGAATCCGGTACGATGTATCGTTTGTCGTCGTACGGACTCAGAGCGATTTTCGACTCGGACACCGTATATACTTGGTGTAGCTTGGATCTTATACACGACTGACGACGAGTCATTTCGATCTCTTCATTCAAGCACCGCGTATAATCGTCGAACGTTATTGTTCGCGTTACGACGTTATTCTTTACACCTTTCGCCTTTTTAATATCTTTTCTGCCGTCCACCGCGTACATCTTCGCTCTGAGTCCGACGAATTCCGTCATTATCGCACTGTTATTCTCATCCTTCATTAGACCGGGTACTTTTTTATTCGCGAGAGGCATCTCGTACGCATTGTCTGTCGGATAATCACTCGTATCGAATCTAGCGATATCGCGTTTCATTGCCTCGTACACATCGTCACATTCGATGCGATATATGAGACTGTCCATGTCGGTGTACATGATCTTACATTTCTCGCGATACAGCGGTGACATGTATTCGTGGTGAAATTCGTACAAGCAGATTTTCGATATGTCGAGTATACACATACTCACGTAAATCGGCTTGTTGAATTTTACCTCGAGTTTACGCAATTCGACGGCGATTAAGTTTTCCGCAAAACAGCTGCGGCTGTGGAAATTTGGTTTCGCGATCATTGCCTCCGCACCATACTGTCCATCCCATTTGGTCAAAAGTTTAACGTCGACGTGATTGCGCACATTTTCCATTGTTTTATACCACCGAATATGCGTTGTTCATTAATTTGTACAAATTTTTCTCAAAATCATTTTTCGCGTACGTTCTAAAGTGTGTATTGAGTTCGATGTAATCGCGGAGCCAGTCGGATTGAGCAAATTCTAGTACGCGATATATCTTTGCGATACGACCATGGCGCGTACATTGCTGCAGGTTGCGATAATGGATGACATACTTCTTGTCGTATAACGTCGCGAGAAGTTTATCCTGCCACGTGCCGGATGGTTTATCGCACGTCGGACAGAAAGGTAGGTCAGTGTGTCAATCGTGCAAATGATGCGGATACTCGAGATCGACCTCGAGAATATAACCCGTAGACGAATCCGGAGCGATTGCGCTCGCGTCAAAGTTCTCAACGTCTTCCATCCATCGAAATTCGGCATAGGGCAGCGATTGACACATCGCCCATCCGTACAGATTGTTCACGTCGTAGTACATCAAATACGACGATGGTTTCGATGGTTTCGTCGTACGAACGCATGTACTTGTTATTGGCCTGCGCGTATCTGCCGGAACATTGACTGAGACTGCCGCGTATACCGGCAGTCGATAAACATAACCATATCGATGTCGATGAGCAACTCAAATTTTACGAGCGTATGTTTCAACATGGCGTCCCACGTGAAACCTGGCAATGTGTAGTAATGCGCGGGATCGAGTCCAACTCGCGACGCAACTTTCGCGGAAATTTTCGAAAATGTCAGCCAATAACAAGACATCGGTCTTGAGATATAGATCGCTGTATTCGCCGGGCGTTCGGATGGAGAACCGCTGCAAGACGTTCGCAGCGTGCGCGTAATCGTTCTCCGACACCGTGTCACCGGTCAATGAACTATAGAATGATTCACGCGATGGTAGGCGCGTGTCCTGCAGCTTGTCCGCGCGATCCACGTATTCGTACGGAAATACATCTTTGCGCGTCAACAAGTCAAAATTTTCGTTTGATACCGTGGAAAATTCGGAACGTAAAATTTTTAATTTTTCTTTCGTTAGAAAAGATGCTAATTTATCAAGACTCGTATTTAAAAACTTGTACGAATCTATGAATCGCAAGCGTACGCAATTTCGTGAATCTGATCTCTCAGTGGTATTTTTAACGTGTTTTGTAAACGAAATATATTTTTCTTTTGTTATCGGCAGCACGTCGATCCTGCCTTCGAACGCCGTAGCTATTTCCGTGATGATAAAGTGCGCGTCATAACCGGAGACGTTGTGAAATACTATGGGAATGCAATATGAATCTTTATAATTTAGATTAAAATTTGAGTGCGCAAGACCACGGTAACGACCGGTAAGATGGCAATGAGCGCGTACTCGCGTGTCGTCCGATGCAAATGATTTCTCGCAAATGTGACAACGCGTCGCGCTACGATATGCCTCCCACTGCTCTCTCGACACATTTCCATGGGGACATTCGCGGATAACAGCATTTTTACTTGATGCGCCAAATCTTCGAGTTGCCGAACGAACCACGCAACGCAGTCTTCGCCGCGACGAAATCGATATATCGATAATGCGTCGAGCATCGCACGAGCATCGCATGTAGTATCCGATGCTAAATACCTCGTGCTGCTGGTAGGGGTACGATGCGTCTCCCCTCTCTGCCGGTTCCTTTCGCCGTAGTACGCACTCCAAGTCCGCATAAACAATGAATGGAAGTCGTTCCTTATTCGTGTGGTTCTTGAATTCGAGCCACTTGTCGTCCTCGCTCGGCAGTCGGATGGCGCAATTGTTTATTTTTTCGCAGTCCGTTGTATGTGACTGCAATTTTTCAGATGAAGTAATGTAGGCATCTGCAAACGGAAAATATGATTTTTTAATAAACAATTTTATAAGAGAATTTTATAAGAGAAATAACAAAATTTGTTAAAATACATACCGGTCGCAAAAGTATTTTTTGCATTTCTTCTTGTTTATTTGCGAGCTCACAAGACGGGACAGATCTTTGATGTACGCGAAGTGCCCCGCGTTGTCGTCGCGCGGATCCTGCACGTTCAATAGATTTGCGTGCTTCTCCATCTTCCTTGATGTCAGATGTATCGGGAGAATCTCTTTTCTTCCCTCGAAGTCGTAAACGTTGATTGAGATGTCATTGATTCGTTCAAGCTTCTTTATTTGATCTAACGTCATCGGAAACATAATGTCTTGTAAATTTAACACTGTCATATAATGCGGGTACGACAATTCCCGATTTGTATTCCTTTCAGCCGGATGCAGAGTCGCGACTACCGACCACGCGAAACACCCATTGTCCTTGGGTCGTACGTTGATCACCGCTCGCTTTAACATAATTTTCCGCGGTAATTCGATGTAACATCCCGCGTGCATTGGATTATATTTATTCACGTTTACAGTCAAATTTAGAATTCGTGACAACGCCCATCCACTCGCGTTCTTGAAATTCTTCGAGCGACGTCAACGTGGGTTCTATAACGTACTGCTCGTACCACTCGTCCAAATTTGACACTCGAAAGAGTTCACTATTTTTAGTGTTTATACTTTTGTTCGCGCGTTTATCGCCCGTCACAAATACGTTAAATGCAGTGTTGAAACCCGACAGAGCTGAACGAAACCTTAGCCCGAGGAGTGGTGACAGGAGTCGGTGAAACCCGGCAGAGCCAAGCGAAACCTCGGCTCCGAGAGGTAGCAGGGTCAGGTCGGTGTCAGGAGTCGGATCGCAGGATGGGATCTGGTCCTAATGTCTCGGCCGGCCGGGCTTATATACTCGGCCGGCGTTCCCCACTGTGCGTCGTCGGCGGTGGCGAGTCGGTATCGCGTGGGGCACTATGAGAGATAGCGTGAGCGAGACGGCGCGTGCGGTGTACAGGCAAGCGAGTGAAATAGCGCGAGCGGTGCAAGCAGGATAGGTAGCGCAGGATAAATAAGCCAGGTATCTCTCTCTCTCTCTCTCTCTCTCTCTCTCTCTCTCTCTATATATATATATATATATATATATATATATATATATATTTATCTTACAAGCAACGGCCCTGCCGTTACATGTATATTTGTAACGGTGCATATTTTTGAGTCATTCTTTTCCGAAACCAGAACTTAAAAGTATCAAAAGCGGACGATAACTGATTGCGGTCGAAAATTGAAGCATTTGAGTCACCGCATATCGCTGAGAACCGTCGTCTCCGAATCTTCCCGACCGGCGCACAGTATAACATTCCCTCAAAAATGAAAAATTTGTTTGAGTAATCTTTCAGTTTCTTTTTTTTATTTTAATATTATAATATTTCGACGTTATGGAATTGATAAGAAATGATTATATATATATATATATATATATATATATATATATATATATATATATATACAATATTGTCTCAAATAAGTTCTATCAGTTTAGAGAATTATAGGTTAGATGCACAAGATCGAATTTATTTCCAATATTTATTTTATCAAAGAAAGATATTTATTTAATTAATTATTTATTTATTACAAAAATTAGTTGTTTTATAGTATTATATTATCAAAATAGACTGAAATTTTTTCCCACGTAAGAAAGCAGTATTTATAACAATGTAGGCAAATTTGTTTTATTTTAAATAACTTTTTCTTTTTTTTATGAACTTTGAATAAGAATTAAAAAAAAATCGATTGATATTGATTTTTTGTTTTTTCTTTAATGAAAAATTATATCTTTTATGTTCTTTCATTTAATATATAGTTTTGCTTCTGACTGCTCTTTCACGAGACATTATCATCATTTTAAAGTCTCCAAATCCCAAAGTCCAGAAATCCCAGAATCCTTTTTTTAAAATTCCGTAAAAGTCCTAGAAAATATTGAATTATGTCATTCTCGAAATTTGGAGAAATGCACTTAAAAGACAAAAGTTGTCATCTATATATGAACATATTCTAGACGTCTTTAATTTACATGATTCTTCTGAAAATATTAAAAGAAGCATTTGGAAATTTGCAAGATTGCTTTGTCTTGAAATTCAAAGAAAGTGGAAAAAATGCAATAGAGCATATACAAAATTTTTAGGAAAACAAAAAACTTGGCTTAATAAAAACATCAAATTAGATTATGCAAACATTAAATATCTGCAAAATAATCAAGCTGGATCTAGTTGAAAACAACGTGGAAGACCGCAAATATGTTTCGAAGAAGCAACTTTAATAACAAAAAAGCGCAAGGTAACAGATTTAATTATAACAAGAACATGTGAGTTAATGTTCGTTGCTAAATTATCTCTTAAACGAAAGGAATCACGCGAAAATAAAAAAATATCTGTCACAATTGCGCGCTTTAGCATTGTATTTAGATTTAGATCTTACTTTTAGAAAATATAATATATTACATACTATGAATAATTTAAATCCTGATATGCTTCCCAGCTATTACGTTTTGAAAAAAATAGGAACTCAACGTTTGCCTATAATTCAAGATATTTCTGATATCCATGCAGAAGTAGATCTACAAGAAATACTTGATAAAATTGTAGAGATCATTAATCAGTCTTAAAAATAAGGTCTCTCAATTTTCATGTTTAACTTTAATTTGTAAGTAGGGATTTGATGGCAGTTCAAGTCATAGTACTTATAAACAAAAGTTTCTTCATTTAATACAGAATTCATATTTTTAATTGCATTTGTTCCTATCCGTTTAGTGGTTACTGTTTTCAGAAGTATTATGGGAAAATCCAACATCATTGTCTACATTGTATTGTCGATCAATTAAATTTATGTTTATAAAAGAATCACCTTTATTAATTAAAACTGAGTAAATAAAAATCGAACAATTGATTAAGAATTTGAAGCATAATATTATTCAATTGGGCAATGATTTTTTACAAATGTCATATGATATGTTGTTTATAATGATTGATGACAGCATTTGTAACGTCATTAGTGGAACTAATTCAACTCAAACATGCTATATTTGCGCGGCTACTCCCAAAGAAATAAATAAAACTGTAATAAATCGATTATCAAATGAATCAGTTTACAGATATGGTTTAACTACATTGCTGGATAAGATCTTTTGAATGTTTGTTGCACATTGCATATAGACTGCCTTTAAAAACTTAGCAAGCACGAGATCATGCAAAAAAAATTCTTGCCGTTACTAAAAGCAATATATAAGAAAAATTCAAAAAGGAGATGGGTTTAATTGTTGATAAACCAAAACCAGGATTCGGATCTTCTAATGACGGTAACATTTCTAGAAAATTTTTTGAGAAATCTGAATTAAGTAGTGCTATCACAGATCTTAATATTTCTTTAATTAAAAGGGTAGGACCATTATCCTTAGGACTATTTCTTGTGATAGACAAATTGATATCACTAAATTCATCAATTTGATAAAAGAAACGAAGAAAATTTATTTAGCAAATTATTCATGGTACTGTATGTCTATTTTATTGCATAAATTATTGGTGCATGGACCTGATATTATTTCATTTTTTATAATATCAATAGGCAAATTATCAGAAGAAGCATTGGAAGCTAGACACAAGGATAGGACGTTTTAGAGAATATCACTAGAAAATCTTCTTATGTTGACACAAATAAAGATCTGCTGAAAATGTTTCTTCTATCATCAGATCCTGAATTCTCTTCTTTACGAAAAAATAAATCTAACGAAAAGATTAAATTAAAAGATTAAATTGGATCATAATATATTAAAATATTTAATTATTGATAATAACGATCGCGAAAATATCTGATACCTTATAATCTGATATGTTAACAGATTT
Organism: Pogonomyrmex barbatus; assembly: GCF_055798465.1. NCBI lineage: Eukaryota > Metazoa > Arthropoda > Insecta > Hymenoptera > Formicidae > Pogonomyrmex > Pogonomyrmex barbatus. Next base: position 2,797,518 of record NW_028297149.1, read on the forward strand.
AGATATTGTTACGTCTATCCCGGATAAATCTTTATAAATTGTTGGGGGGGATAAAAAGACGCATCAAACGTTCCTAGTTTACACTCGAGTGGAAGCTCACGAGCCGAGCACACAATTATCGTCCAGGAATATAGGTCAACGTGCTATGACTCCGAAACGTGCGCCCGTCGGTCCGGATCAGAGAATTTAATCTCTTTAACTCAGAATAGTACTCGATGCAATTCTTAGAGATTGAGATAACGAAGGGGAGGTAATTTTCGAATAATAGGAAACATTTTAAATTATTTTACGTCTACATTTAATCAATAAGAGACAGTATTACAAATATCTTTTGATTGAATACATTTAGATTTAATTGATGGAAATGGAAAGTTATAAAATGTACATTAAGCAAAATACAATTGAATATTACGAAAGATTTATACATACATTATTCCGTTTTTGTGTAATTCCATTTATTATTACATTCAATTATATTTATATATATTTATGTATTCATTTATTTTTATGCATACATTATTCCACATTTTATAATTATATTTATCTTACGTTCAATTATATTTATATATTTATATATTCATGTACTGGTATCTGTGTGTGCGTGTGTTCCGGAGAGGGAAATTGGAATCTTTGTGATGAGGTAGCGGTCTGGAGGAGAGGGGGGGAAGGAATTCAGAGTTCACAGAACTCGTCCAGGAATTCCTTACTGAAAGAATTGGCGTATAGAAAATCTGAGTCGTGGCGTTCAGGAAAAAATGTACTGAAATCTGGGGGTGACCCAACCTCAGATGGTCGAATCGGAGAAAAATGGAGAAATACCGGATGAGTAAAGTTTCGTGTCGGAACAACTCGTGGTTTCATCCGTTCGTTTTGAAATCTTGGATGTCCTTGCTAAGGGCCTGTTTGACGAGCTCGCTTATTGCGACGATAGCGTAGTTTCTTCAGGGCCCGCCTTCGTCTTTGCACATTGGAAAGAGAGGATGATGTCAATTTTATTGAAAGAAATGAATGAGTGAAAGAAATCGTTGGAGTGCGAGAGAGGTATTGTTGGCCGTAAACCCTAAGGCTATCTCCAAAATATGTCGGGAAGCCGAGAAATCTGACGGGGAAAAGAGGTAAAAAAGAGAAAGAGAAAATGCAGAAAAATAGATTTTCCGAATTATTTAATGGTCATGAACCTGCTGAGTGCTCCACAATGTTTGAGAGTCTGAGAGGTTCGACGGTCAAAGCAATGAAAAGAAGCAAATTTTGCCAAATTATTCGGCGGCCATGAACCTGTTGAGTGCTCCGCAATGCTTAGGGAGCCCGACAGGTCCGACGACTGAAGCAAAGAGAAAAGAAGCAGATTTTGTCAAATTATTCGGCGGCCATAGACCTGCTAAGTGTTCCACAATGTTTGAGAGCCCGAGAGGTCTAATGGCCAAAGCAGGGAAAAAGAAAGAGAAAAGGGAGAAGAAATGTAAGGAGAAAAAAGCAGAGGATAGAAAGGAGGGAGAAATAAGGGAGAAATAAGAAAATATAAGAAGAGACCCAAAAATTATTATTGGAGAACTACGTGTAATTAAACCTTACTGTTATTTAGTTGCAATGCTGTGAACTTGGAACCTGCGAGGTGGAAGCGATGTCACCAGGAAGACTTGCTCACTTGCACTTACAAGGGACCTGTCATAACTGTCCGGAACCGATTTGATTCTCCTTGAAATATGTTATTAAACACAAAAATCTAAGAGACACGTATTTTTTTATATGTGCCCAATCAGAGTTTAAGGGATGAAACAACCCCTCAAAAGCTAACCTATATTTTTGATTTCCATCAATTATCAACGAAACTGTGAGATATATAAAAAAATGTTTTAGACAAAACTTTGATTATTTCTTATGTAGTTTATAACTGCGTATTTAGATTTTTTAAAATTTAATATTTTTGAAACTATCCCACTCCCTATTATTATTTTTACGTAATTTAAATTTTTCCTAAGAAAAAATTGAAAGGAATTTTATGCCAAATTCAACCGTATATAATAAAGTTATTTTAAAGTTATTAAAATCGCATTTTTTAGAAATAATCTGAAAACATAATCTGAAATCGCTATATGCATCGTTTGTGCTTTTATGTAGCGCTTGGCACAATTGTGTTTCTGTTTTATATATTACAAATAATAATAACAAATAATAATTTTCATTGTTTTTCTTTAATTATACATATAAAAACATTTACTACTTTCATTCATACTTTTATATTTTGTCATTATCTTAAATTTAGACTTATTTTTATTTTACGCGAATAAATATATTCTTATTTGTTTATATTGTCTTTCTACACTAATTCCTAAACGTACTTCATAGCATAATTATTTTTTAATTTGTTTAAGATGCATTTATTTTGTAACAGATTTATCAATTTTTTATTGTTTTTTATAAATATTAAAATAATTATGTTATTATATATTATTTAGCCATTCTAAAGAATACTCCTATTGTTTTGAGAAAAGTCATGTCAAAAAACGTGAAAATTAAGTAATAATATTACTCTTAAAATACGTGTTTGTGATATAAGAAGTGATAATAATTTTATTAATCGTATCATCATTATAAAATTATCATAAAATATGTTATTGTTATTGTTTATCTTTATTATGTTATTGTTTATCTTTCGTATCGGAACGTCTTCCAAACGTGACATTTTTTAAGCTTAAGTGCAAAAATAGGTATCAATAAATCCAATATATAAATACTAGATTTGCAATTATAGTCAGTAAAGTCACTTTGTTATAGTGCGTTAAAGTGTTCTAATATATGTGTCTATTGTATATGTATATGTCTATTGTATATGTATATTTCTATAGAAAAACAAATTAATGATTTTTAATCCAATTAATGTTATCAGGCTTTTATTGGCCTCCATAAGTTCGATATATCTTATGGAAACGCCAATAATTGAAACAAAAATAGAATTGAAAGAAAACATCCAAAAATTATTATTAGATAGTATTTTTTATCACAATGGATTGGAAATAACAGAAAAAATGTGTCTCGATTTCCAAGAACATTATAAATTGCATACTTTTGAAATAATTGAGGATGATGAGGAAGCATGGAGCGAAGATAATTTAAATATTTATGAATGTTTGAATGATAATGTGCACTTTGATAGTTCTTATAGTGGCGAGCTGGTGGATATTGGCGAAACTACACTAACAATGAAGATAATGTAAATGATGAATGAAAAAGAGAAATCGCTCTTTAAAATTTGTATAGTATAAATTTAGAAGAGTGTCATCCGAACGTCAATTGGAACGATGGAAAGAACAATTACAATCACATAGAAATCGTATGGGAAAATTATCCTATATTTTCCAATTTACCCATAATAAATTTACCGCAGCTGTTCAATCAGACCATATAATTCATGATGTTGATTTAAAAACGTGAGCTCTACAGGCTCAACAAGAAATAAGAAATTAAATCCTATGTTTAAAGCATCTGATAGTTGGATAGCAAAATTCAAAAAGTCCCATCGAATTGTTTCAAGAAAAATTATAAAGTTTGTCACTAGAAAAACACTGAAAAATTCAGTTGATCTGCAAAAAAATAATCGAAGATTTTTTAAAAACAGTGAAACCCCTCACTGAACAGTTCGGATCTGAAAGTATTTAATGCAGATCAAAGTGGATTTCAATTAGAAATCCATTCCAGAAGATCACTATCTAAGAGGGAATAAAGACAGAGCATTATACAATCTGTATCATTAACAATCCATTCATACACGATAGAACCAATAATATCGTATGATGGTAGAGTGTTATTCTCTTTATTATATTACAAAAAGCTAATATGTTTGAGCCAAGAGTGAAAGAAATTTTGTTCAGACTAATAAATGTTATTGTGAAAGCATAAAAAAAAATCTGCTGGTAAAATGACAGCAGGTATACACAAATTTCAATTGTATTTCTTTTATAATTATTTTAGCAATCTAATAAAGTTTAATGTTATTAATATAAATTATTGTTTCGTACAGATTATTTTAAATCTTGGTTATCAAAAGGTATTACTAGGAAAATACAATCATTGGATGTTTATGTCATTGGATTCTGGATTTGGAAAAATTTTGCTAAAAAATTTTCTGACACCATTTTATTATTGGAAAGTGATGTAAATTTACATCAAATAATATAATAAAATTACAACATCTTTGATACATCTTTGATACATAATCAATTATCATCTACTCAATATTACAACTTATTTAAATAATTAAATATTCGTGGTTTAAAAGTGGATATACGAATAGAAGACTGGAAGAATTTAAAAATCCAGTAAAATTTAGTTTTGAAGAAATTTTAACAACATGTGACATCGAAAATTGCAACAAGAGCTGTAATAAGATATTCTTGGTGTAAAAGATCATTATGTTTAAAGCATTTTTTTGTGGAATATCATTATTATAATATCTATAATGATATAAATGAATGATATAAATAATATAATAATAATAATATAATATATAAATTATATTATATGTTATATATGTAATTAAATAAAACGAATAAAAATTATTATCATTATTATTACTTGTAATACATAATGCAGAAAAGCAAAAGCAAATAAAAATAATTTTAAACTTAACTTAAACTTAAGGTACTATAATGATAAAATATATGAAGAATGAATAAAAAAAGTGAATGTTTTTATATGTATAATTAAAGAAAAATAATGAAAATTATTATTATTGTTATTATTATTTGTAATATATACAGCAAAAACACAAAATTTTACCACGCAAGCGCTATATAAAAATACAAACAATGCATATAGCAACGTTTTCAGATTATTTCTAAAAAAAAATGTGATTTTGTAAAATAACTTTATTATAGTTGAATTGGGCATAAAATAAAATTCCCTTCAATTTTTATTCTTAAGAAAAATTTAAATTATGTAAAAATAATAATGGGGAGTGAGGGTAAAGTCTCGTCGCAGTCTTTTTCGGACAGCGACAGATGTTGCACACAAGGCCTGCTTAAGGAGCCAAGCTGAGAAACCTTAACTTGTGAATAATCTTGTGTACTTTGGAGACGGAAGCGGTCCATCAGAAGCTCCTGGCTTATTAGGTAGTATCCTAGGATCGTCTTCAGGTATCAGGATGGGTATTCACCGAGATCAGCATTGGATTTTCTGTTCTCTTGCCGATAAAAGGCGAAGATCATCGGGGTCAATTAATATATCCGAGTCGGCCATAATCGGTAAGAATCGGGTAACAGGTCGGCCGAACTCGGATTCTGAGGCTGATTCCGCCAGAAATGATTTTGCCGAATGGGCTCGATGATTCTGCGGATACGTTCGATGACGGTAGCGGGGCCAGCGGTGGGGGCCCAACGCGTGGACTATTATATTACACGTGTTGTCCACGTGAATTTTTGCACTGTTCGAATTTAATTGTAGCGTCCGTTGATCGACGCGAATTGTCTGACAGTGGAATCGCGGAGGATCGCCGTGTCGGTACTCCGATAGATAATCGGTCGAGGAAAGAAAAATACAATTTTACGCCGTTTTTCGTTATTGCTGGATTCATTTACCGGTAGACAAGACAGTACTCATGGAAGACATAAAAAGTTTTAAACCCAGTAAAATATCCATATGCTGAAAAAGGATTTTAATTAGTTAGGATTTAATTAGTAAAGGATTTTAATACAGATTAAATATATATATATTGTTTTTAGAATAACTTACAGAAAAATATGGCCATGATCGTATTCCATTGCCAGATTTATTGTTATGATCTTTTACAGCTTTATATGTTCGTTTTAACTCTGAAAATTTAGATAAACATTGTATTTCTGTAATTTTATATCCATGTTTTATTTCAATTTTATATCCATTTCCGCAATTAAAGACCATATTTTTTTTTTAAATATTTTTCCCGTTACAAAGTCATTTTGTCTTAAATTGTATTCTTCTAGCAATAGAAGTATAACTTCATGTGGTCATTTGAAAACTATAAAAATAAATCTATTCAAAAAAAGAAATTATAAAGAAATTATAAAGTTAAGAAAAAAATTATTAAAGTACCTCCAATTTCTTCATTTGAAATATTCTGTGCTTCGTGTATTTCCATGGAAATTCTACAGTGTCTCGTATATCTCATCGGTACAACAATTGTCACCTAAATAAAAGAATTATAGTTGTAAAATAAATATTATATAACATAACTAACATACAAACTTACATATACTTTTGTTTTACTTACCATTATTAGTTTCCATGGAAGATTGACGGTTTTAATTGAATGAGGATTTTAATTCAAAGGTATTATGATGTGTTGTTGTGCAAAATCTGGATCTGTAACGAAAAATCCTATATGTAAAATATGTAAAAATACGTTTTTAGATACAAATAAAATGGGAACATCCCGTTTGACGCGTTTTGATCACAGCTATTCACAACGGCTGATAGAGCATTTCAAACTCTATTCAAATGCTGAATGGCTGATTAATTGCAACGTGGTCAAATAGTTCCCACCCAATAAAATTATACAGTCAATTTGTATATATAAATTTAATAAGATTAATGAAATATTACACTACTTAATTTACCTCTTCAAAGTCTTAGATGAGTATAAGAAGTTTCTATGATCTTATATTACACCATCAATTATATATTATAGAATTGTCAATATGCAGATATCCGATAATTTGAGTATAACCGTAAAACCGTAGGGTATAACATGGTAAAAGTAAAAGTAATCGTAAAATACAACTAAATATGATTTTATTTTATTTTCAATTTTAGATAAAAAATATTGCATTACCCGGATACCCGAGTATATCGAGTATTTCCCGGAATGTTGTGTACTACCCGTGTATTGAATAAAGTTAAAAAATGGAGTCTAATCGAATATATTATCTTTTACTTTAAGGAAATACAGTCTAAGTGGTACATATCTCTATATCTTCTTAGATTGAAGAATCTCTTTACTCTAACCCATGTGGTAGCACTTTTAATTTAAAAAAAAATTATGTTACAAAATTATTTCTTTACTCTAACCAATGTGGTAGTAGTTTTAATTCTTAAAAAAAAATTATGTTACGAAATTACCATACCTAACTCAATTCTAGTCGTTGATTAAACTAAAAAATAAAATCTAAGTGCTAGTATCTTTGTATTTTCATTGGTCTTCCTATTCTAACCCAAGTGGTACTAGCTTTAATTAAAAAAAATTATTTCCGCATTGCCAACTCAACTCAAATGATATCATTTGTATAAAAGTTTTGATATCAATAACTGGTGCCAAGTTATAATCTTACTATAAAAATTGTGTTAAAGAAAATCGAATCTAAGTTATACGTATCTTCATTAAAGAATCTTCCTCTAATCCGTGTGATAGTAGTTTTAACTCTTTATTTGAATTTTCAATGAAGAGTCTTTCTATTATGACCCAAGTGATACTAGCTTTTAATTCTTTAAAGAAGACTTTGTTTCCACCTTGCCAATTCAAATGATTATGTAATAATGTATAAAATTTGTATAAAAGATTTGATATTAATAATTAGCGCCAAGTTATAATCCTATAAATATTGAGCTAAAAGTTCAATTCCACCTTATATATTTCAAATTATATATTTCATTTGTACCAAAAATTTAATATACCATTATTTTTAAAAAAGAAAACTCAAGTGGTAGTATCATTATTTAAAACTAATAAAAACCAAATATGTATATCTTGTCTATCTATACTCATTCAAGACTCTTTTTCTAATCCAAGTGGTAGTAATTATTTAGCTTTAAAATATTATTATATCACAAAATTGTTTTACTCAATTTAAGTTTTTATCACAAAGAATCAGGAGACACGGTAGTGTCTCGGGTGTCAAGTCAACCGAGAACACTGCCGTGTGACTTTACGCGAGTCGTCGAGGTTCGAGCATCTGAAATTATCGAATCTCAATAATGGCTATACTGATCAAGTTCTAAGTAGGCTTGATCGATAGCTTGAGTCCGACTTGCATAATAAATTTTTATTTTTCTGCTACGTGCCCTACAAGTAGAAATATTGCTACACAAAGTCCGATTTGGAAATTTTTACTTTAAGAAACGTCATTATCGTCGCCTTTGTACGGCTGCAACGTCTGTCACGAGATATCATTATTAATCTTATCAACCCAGCGGATTATCAGACTGATAAGTCAGGGTTATGTCAGGGTATGTAGAATCTAGCGAATCAATTTTCGCTGGGTCCTGCAGTGACCCTGATTTATCGGCCTGATTTATCCACTGGATCGATAAAATTGATTGATGTAAACACGGTAGTGTTTTTGGTTAGACCTCTCGGGTATCAATATAATAATAAATACGCGTATATTAAAATTAAAAAGGAAACATTAGTATTAATAAATTGCATACTACTATTATTCTTTTTCTGCACGTCCGAGTGGTGGCCAACGATGTTGACGTTCGCGGCGAGTTTGATTTTGTAATAATTTCGGAGTGTAACTCATGTTTGTGTCTATACTTTGCAGGTAAGTTTTATTTTTCATTTTATCAGAGAACAAAGATATTATTCTTTTATTCAATCTTATCTACATACTCTTATTACGTCACTCTAGAAAGATCAGTTCCAAATCGAATAAAAATGAAAATTTGTCAATTAAAAAAATAACATATTTAGAGAACTATACATATATTATAATTTTGAATCATATTTCTAATCAACTACTTATTATTAAACAATTACATACATACATACATACATATATATATATATATATATATATATATAGTTGCAAAATTTACAAAGAATTTAAAGATTGATATTTGATAATTTCCAACTTATATTGATCTTAAACTATTTAATAACAATATATATGTGTGTATATATACACATTGTTTGATCGGATTGCATGGATGATTATTTAAGTTTATTATTTCTTCCAATATATATAGAATATATGAAATAATAAGATTACATGTTTATTTATTAGGTATATATGTATATATATATATATATATATATATATATATATATAATATAAATTTTATTATATTTATATATATAAATTATTTATATATATAAATTTTATATTTATATATATATATATATATATATATTATATAAATTTTACACAATCATTTGAGTTGGCAATATCCACTATACTTGACACCCTTTTTTTATTTTTTTTAAAAAAAAAGAATTTTATTGTGTGTATATATATATATATATATATATATATATATATATATATATATATATATATATATATATATATATATATATATACACACAATATATATATATATATATATATATACACATATATATATATATATATATATACACAATAAAATTATCTTTTTTTTAAAAAAAAATAAAAAAAGGGTGTCAAGTATAGTGGATATTGCCAACTCAAATGATTGTGTAAAATTTATATAATAGATTTGATATCAATAATTGGCGCCAAGTTATAGTCTTACAAACATGAAACTACAAGTCCATTTTAGTCAAATTATATATTTAAATCGTATAAAAGATTTGATAAATCACTGTTTTAAAAAAATAAAACTCAAGTAGTAGTTTCTTTAATTTAAAAATAATAAAAACCAATTATATGTATATCTTTCTATCCATTAAAAACTTCTTTTTCTAACCCAAATGGTAGTAATTATTTAACTTTAAAATATTTTTATATCACAAAATTGCTTTACTCAAGTTACGTTTTTATTACAAAGAATTATAAAGTAACAGTATAAAATAAATGATAAAATTTTATTTAAATAAAACAATTTTTATGTAAAAACACTTGGCGCTGCTCATACCTCTAAAAAGAATATGAATAAGATGTGTGTGTGTGTGTGTGTGTGTGTGTGTGTGTGTGTGTGTGTGTGTGTGTGTGTGTGTGTGTGTGTGTGTGTGTGTGTGTGTGTGTGTAATTATAATTTAATCATATTAAATAATAAATTTTGCCTTTATTTGTAACATTCAAATAATTTCATCATTAGTTTTGCATTTTCGTTTGATCTAAGCAGCGCCAAGTGTTTTTACATAAAAATTTTTTTTATTTAAATAAAATTTTTTTCATTTATTTTATACTGTTACTTTATAATTCTTTGTAATAAATACGTAAATTGAGTAAAGCAATTTTGTGATATAAAAATATTTTAAAGATAAATAATTACTACCACTTGGGTTAGAAAAGGAAGTTTTTAATGGATAGAAAGATATACATATAATTTGGTTTTTATTATTTTTAAATTAAAGAAACTACTTGAGTTTTATTTTTTTAAAATAGTGGTTTATCCAATCTTTTATACGATTGAAATATATAATTTGACTAAAATGGACTTGTAGTTTCATGTTTGTAAGACTATAACTTGGCGCCAATTATTGATATCAAATCTTTTATATAAATTTTACACAATCATTTGAGTTGGCAATATCCACTATATTTGATATTTTCCACCTTTTTTTTATCTTTTTTTAAAAAAAAAGATAATTTTATAGTGATTAAAGTAACAGTACAAAATAAATGATAAAATTTTAGTTAAATAAAAAAAATTTTTATGTAAAAATACTTGGCGCTGCTCAGACCTCTAAACATATAATTAAAAAGAACACGAATATATATATCAAACTTATTTTTACGTATTAAAAAAATAATGTTACAATGTGACAATGTCAAGAGTAAAAATATTTATCGACATTTATCGATATGTAAATGTGAAGAAATTATGCGTTTGTGCAACTAGAGAGTTCTACTTAAATGTAGAATTTTAGTTTTGATTTCATGTTTATTATAAATTGTAAATGCAATCAAGTTATTATACAGTTAATTAGAATAAGTATAAGAGTATATATTTATATAAATATAATATTATAATTATCATACATATGGAACAAAAAATCATATCTTTATAACATTCAAATAACTTCATCATTAGTTATACATTTTTAATTATTATTTTCTTTATTCGGTCGAGCAGCACCAAGTGTTTTTACATAAAAATTTTTCTTATTTAACTAAAATTTTATCATTTATTTTGTACTGTTACTTTAATTCCTTGTGATAAAAACTTAGATTGAGTAAAACAATTTTGTGATATAATAATATTTTAAAGCTAAATAATTACTACCACTTGGATTAGAAAAGAAAGAGTCTTAAATGAGTATAGATAGACAAAATATACATATTTGGTTTTTATTAGTTTTAAATAATGATACTACCACTTGAGTTTTCTTTTTTAAAAATAATGGTATATTAAATTTTTGGTACAAATAAAATATATAATTTGAAATATATAAGGTGGACTTTTAGCTCAATGTTTATAGGATTATAACTTGGTGCTAATTATTAATATCAAATCTTTTATACAAATTTTATACATTATTACATAATCATTTGAATTGGCAAGGTGGAAACAAAGTCTTCTTTAAAGAATTAAAAGCTAGTATCACTTGGGTCATAATAGAAAGACTCTTCATTGAAAATTCAAATAAAGAGTTAAAACTACTATCACACGGATTAGAGGAAGATTCTTTAATGAAGATACGTATAACTTAGATTCGATTTTCTTTAACACAATTTTTATAGTAAGATTATAACTTGGCACCAGTTATTGATATCAAAACTTTTATACAAATGATATCATTTGAGTTGAGTTGGCAATGCGGAAATAATTTTTTTTTAATTAAAACTAGTACCACTTGGGTTAGAATAGGAAGACCAATGAAAATACAAAGATACTAGCACTTAGATTTTATTTTTTAGTTTAATCAACGACTAGAATTGAGTTAGGTATGGTAATTTCGTAACATAATTTTTTTTTAAGAATTAAAACTACTACCACATTGGTTAGAATAAAGAAATAATTTTGTAACATAATTTTTTTTTAAATTAAAAGTGCTACCACATGGGTTAGAGTAAAGAGATTCTTCAATCTAAGAAGATATAGAGATATGTACCACTTAGGCTGTATTTCCTTAAAGTAAAAGATAATATTGTTGCGGCTGTGCGGTATTCCGTTCGGCGCTGCTAAAAAATAATCAATATCAATCGATAAGAGTTTGAATAGAGGATCGGCCCTTGGCAACGCGTCATTCTCCGACTGTTTTATAGATTTGACGGCCAGATTCCGCGGTGGCCGGACGCGTTTCTGTACCGTTGGTTTAATAAAGAGCGATTTTTTCCTAAAACAGTGTTCTTCCTTTCCGAAAGCGCTCCGCCGAGTATCGCGATCACGGGAAGTAACGCCGCGAACGCGACAATTTTGGGGGCTCGTCCGGGATCGAATTTTTCGATTCGTGTGTGTGTGTGTGTGTGTGTGTGTGTGTGTGTGTGTGTGTGTGTGTGTGTGTGTGTGTGTGTGTGTGTGTGTGTGTGTGTGTGTGTGTGTGTGTGTGTGTGTGTGTGTGTGTGTGTGTGTGTGTGTGTGTGTGTGTGTGTGTGTGTGTGTGAGAGATAATGGTGGAGCAATAAACAGAAGAGACGAGGACTGGACAGGAAGAGGCGAAAGGTCGGAGAGATCTCTGCGAGAAAAAGGGCCTGTACTCGAGCGGAAGGGCCGGAGGCGTCTCCGAACTTGGAGGAGATTCTTCGCTTAACGCTGGAGGAGCTTCGCTCTCTGAGGGAGGAGCGCGCTCGTCGAGAGACGGAAACATTTTCAATGCCCGGTCCGCAGGAAGAGATTTCGCAACGTCCGATATCAGGCCAGTCATTTCCTTTTTCAAATTTTAGTTCCGACTTGAAACTTAAACCCGATACTTATGACGGTAGTGTTCCGTTGCGCGAATATCTTACGCAGTTTAATTTAATTGCGCGGGCGAATAATTTGGGAAACGCGGAGAAGGCTGTCGTATTAGCGTCATGTCTCTGAGGAAAAGCGCGTGCGATTTTGGAAGGGGGCACGGATTTTGAGAACTCTCAATTTGAAAATTTGGTCGCGCGTTTAGAGCTATGTTTTGGAGAAAATTTATCCTCGCAAAATTATTATTATCAATTTACGAATTGAAAACAGAGATTCGGAGAAGATTTAGCTGCATTAGGCTCGGATTTCGAGCGTTTATCTCGATTAGCTTATCCTGAATGTTCTCCCGGAGTTCGTGACAAAATTGCTTGTTCTCAATTTGTAGTTGCATTGTCTGATGTGAATGTTAAACAGACATTGCAGCTAGAAGGGTTAACATCTTTGAGGGCCGCGGTAGAAAGAGCTTTGGCTATTAAAATTATTAGGGAGAATTGTTTAAAAGAGCGGAGAAATTTTAATTTTAAAGAGGTTAAAGATTGTTCGAATTTTAAGAGCAATCCTGATTTAAACGGGTTCAGAATCTCGTGGAACGAGGGGTTTAAATTTTAACAAAAAGAAGAATTTTAAAATTGAAGAGAAAAAGGAATGTTGGCAGTGCGGAAAACAAGGGCACTTCCGTTCTGAGTGTCCATCACTTTCTGTTTCACAGCAGGGAAAATAGGTTTTGTCGAACTTACAGGGGCGGGCTTGACAAATGGAAGAAATGCCCCAGATGTTTGTAGTCGTTTTGAGAGAGGGTGTGAAAAATCAGAAAATTTTGTTTTCCAAGGCTCTCTTAATGGGAGAGACTGTTTTTTTAAATTGGATACGGGCTGTGATACGGGATGTGACCTTGGTGAGTAGTAAATTTATAGGGAGAAAAGGGAAGCGTTTTTCAGCAAAGGAAGAAAATTTGAGATATCCTACGGGGGAAAGAGTCCCGATCAGTTTTAAAATGTTTGCTAAGATAAAGTTAGAGAGATTTAATTTATAGTTACCGATTTTCGTTGCCGATATTCGAGAGGATTGTATTTTGGGTGCGGATTTCTTTTCACGAATAGGGATGCAAACTGTTATAGAATCTTTTCTCCGTGGAGGTCATAGGGAAGATTTTTGTCGTCGAATTAAGCAAGAGGACGAAGCTGTGCCTGCGGAGTTGGAAGAATTCTTTAATAATAATTCCCGAGAGTTGAAGGAAGATCAGAGAATAGTTTTCGCTACATTGTTGCGAGAATTTCGTGACGTGTTTTCGGAGCAAGCTGTTGCAGGAAAGTGTGAAGTTCTTCAACATAAAAATTGAATTAATGGATTCTTGTCCTATCAAACAGGCTCCTAGGAGAATTCCAATTCATATGCGTTCAGAAGTTGAAAAAATTATGGAGGACATAAAAGAACAAGAGGTAATTGAAGAATCTTCAAGCCCTTGGGTTTCTCCAGCAGTTTTGGTAAAGAATAAAGATGGATCTCTTAGATTTTGCATTGATTTTCGGAAATTGAATGCGGTTACGAAAAAAGATTCTTATCCGTTACCAAGGGATGACGATCTTCTTGATCAGTTATCGGGAAATGCCTGGTTTTCTACTCTGGATTTGAAGAGTAGTTATTGGCAACTGAAAATTCGTCCCGAAGATAGGGAAAAGACTGCTTTTTCTGGGGAATGGGCTTTGGCAATTTGTTGCAATGCCTTTTGGTCTGTGTAATGCCCCGGCTACCTTTGAACGTCTTATGGAACGGGTGCTTCGGGGTTTACTTTCGAAAATTTGCCTGGTTTATTTAGATGATGTGATAGTATTTGGCAAAACCTTTGAGAAAATGAAAGAGGATTTAAGAGAGATTCTTCTAAGATTTCGTGCTGCGAAACTTAGTGTTAAAAAAATGTGATTTATTTAGGAAACAAATAAAATATTTAGGTCATGTTGTTTCTTCTGCCAGGCTCGCTACGGAACCTGAGAAGACTGAAGCGGTCACTGAGTGGCCAGTTCCTCAAAATAAGAAACAGGTCCGAAGTTTTCTTGGATTTTGCTCTTATTATCTATATCGGAAATTTGTTAAGGGATTTTCTTCAATTGCGAAGCCTCTGTTTAAGTTAACTGAGAATTTGACTAAATTTGAATGGACTGAGCAATGTCAAGAAGCATTTTTGAGGTTAAAACAGACATTAACGTCTGCACCTCTTTTTTCCTTTCCGAAGGGGGAAGGAAAGATGATTTTGGATACGGATGCTTCAGGTTTTGGAATAGGGACGGTACTTTCACAAGTTCAGGACGGCTATGAGAGGGTCATTGCTTATTATAGTCGGGTTTTAACAAACCTGAGCGGAATTATTGCACAACAAGAAGAGAGTTATTAGCTTTGGTAGATTCGATGAAACATTTTCATCATTATTTGTATGGAAAGAGTTTCTCTATTCGAACTGATCATGCTTCTTTGAGATGGTTGATGTCCTTCAAAGACTTGGAGGGACAATTGGCTCGCTGGATGGAAAGGTTAACAATACGATTTTGATGTTGCTCATCGAAAGGGGATTATACACGATAATGCCGATGGTCTTTCGAGACGCCCTTGTGTAGAAGAAAAATGTAGATTCTGTTCTAAAGTGGAAGTTCAGAGAGGGCTTTTTGAGGATAAAGTAGTTGCTCGTATTATTTTGCGTGAGGATTCTTCTGAGGATTGGCGAAGGGCCCAAATAGAGGATCAGGAACTGGCAATGTTTTTACTTGCCAAAGAAAATGATTTGCGACCTTCTTGGGAGGAAGTTTCTTCGAAAGGATTGTCAGCCAAGATTTATTGGCATCAATGGCATGCCTTGGTCCAAAATGGGATTTTGCATAAGAGATGGGAGGCTCCTAATTTGAAAAACAGTTTTCTTCAGTTGATGGTCCCGCGAAGCAAAGTGAAGCAGATTTTAGAAGAAGCTCATGATACTCCTTCTGGAGGGCATTTCGGGATCAATAAAACGCTGGAAAAGATCCGGAAACGTTTTTTATTGGGCAACCTGTAAGAAGGATGTTGAGGAATGGTGCAGAACCTGTAAGATTTGTATTAGAGGAGTGCTGCAGATAAGGGGAAATCTCCTTTGCAGATCTTTAATTCGAGAGCTCCTTTTGAGAAGATTCAGATGGATATTTTAGGCCTATTACCTGTTTCTTCTTTAGGCAATAAGTATCTCCTAATTGTTGTTGATTGTTTTACTAAATGGGTAGAGGCTTTTCCTTTGAAAAATATGAGAGCTACTACGGTAGCAGAAATTTTTGTTAATCAGGTTGTTTCTAGATATGGGGTCCCGTTGGAACTTTATATTGATCAGGGAAGGAATTTTGAATCACAGCTCTTTCAAGAATTGATGAGAATTTTGGGAATTAGGAAAACGAGGACGACCGCTCTTCATCCTCAGTCTGATGGTCAAGTTGAAAGACAACATCAGACAATTTTACAGTATTTGTCAAAGTTTGTTGAAGAGAATCAAAAGGATTGGGATCGTTGAATTCCCATGTTTCTTCTTGCCTATAGGACCTCTAAACATGAGGCTACAGGCGTAACTCCTTCAGAATTGTTTTGCGGAAGAGATCTTACCTTGCCGATGGATTTGCTAAGAGGTACTCCTTCCAGTTATGGTTTTTCCAAGTCAGCGGAGGAGTACGTTCGAAATTTGCGGCAGAAGCTGGATGAAATTCATCAGAGAGTAAGAGAGAGATTAGAATCAAGGTCTTTGAAGATCAAATGCTGCTATGATTGAAAGGCTAGGCATCCCGTTTTTGAGGAAGGACAGAAGGTTTGGTTATTTAATCCTCATCATAAGAAGGGTAGGTCTCCCAAACTACAGAATGATTGGGAGGGGCCTTTTGAGATAATTAAGAAAATTAGTGATGTAGTTTTCTGTATTTCTCGTTCAGATGGTCGGAAAAGCAAGGTTGTGCATGCCGACAGGTTAGCTCCGTATAGAGAAAGGGAAGAATTCTAAGAAGAAGTTTTCGGGGCCCAGTTTTCCAATTTCGACATTACTTTTATTTCTTGTTAATTGTTTTGAGTTACTGTGTTCAGTTTTATCTTTCTTTAAGCTTCCTTCCGTCGTGAGAAGCGTCGGGGGGGGGGAGATCCTCGAGCCTGAGCATCAAATAAGATCTTCAAGCTCGTGTTTCAAACTGAAAAGAAGTCTGCCTCGCCCCCGGTTTTCCGAGTCGTGGTTTTTCCGGGGGACGATAGGCGAATGCCGAGGCAGGGGCTTAGTTTGTCTTTTAGAAAGACGAAAGGGTCCATGACGATTATCCCCACTTTGCCCGAAAAATGGAAGAGAGAAGTGCGCAAAGCTCAAGACGAAGAGTCAAGAGTGAAACGCGCGAAAATTTCAAGAACAAGATTCTTCTGAAGAGAAGACTGGGATTGGAAGTAGCGGCGCCCGGTAACCTGAGGCAGCAGCCTAGGGAAGTCGCTAGGAGCCCAGAAATCTTTTCCAAGAGGAAGTTCTTGAAAGAGGAAGAATTGTCGGGACGACAATTTTTTGAAGAGGGGGGCAGTGTTGCGGCCGTGCGGTATTCCGTTCGGCGCTGCTAAAAAATAATCAATATCAATCGATAAGAGTTTGAATAGAGGATCGGCCCTTGGCAACGCGTCGTTCTCCGACTGTTTTACAGATTTGACAGCCAGATTCCGCGGTGGCCGGACGCGTTTCTGTACCGTTGGTTTAATAAAGAGCGAGTTTTTCCTAAAACAGTGTTCTTCCTTTCCGAAAGCGCTCCGCCGAGTATCGCGATCACGGGAAGTAACGCCGCGAACGCGACAATATATTCGATTAGACTCCATTTTTTAACTTGGTACAACAGTTTCTTCTTTTTTTTCAAGTACATCCCTATACTTGACACCCTTTTTTTTTACCTTTTTTTAAAAAGGTAATTTTTTAACGACATCACGCATTTTGTTAAGCATTTGTTTGAGAAGTGCGCCTATGCTTGATACTTTTTATATAATAAATATAATTGACATTTTCTTTATAAACAATATTTATTTTTGTTAAATATAACTATGATATTTTGCTTAATACATGTTGCTATATACATGTTTAGTAACCATTTTTTATAGAAATAATATATAAATATCTTTAGCACTTTTAGGCCATTGCTTTTTTATAACTTGCGCATCATCAATTTCAAATGCTAAATTTCAAGTACTGGATTTCCTTCTCTACACATATTCGTATAATGACCCTTTTCGATACAAGTTCCGTGATGAAAAATAGCATTTATTACTTTATATGCTTGTCCAGCTATTAGTATTTTAGTTGTCGGTACACCACGCAAGCTAAATTTGTGTGGTATTTTTACTAATTTATCATCCTGTAAAGAAAATAATATTGAGTGTATAATAAGTATGTCTTTCGTTAAAACTAATTCATTTTCAAATAACATATCATTTCTTTCACAACGTTCACATGATTTGTCAAACGATTGACGCCAATGTGATGAAAATGTAGTTTTTAATAGATCATTGAGATCAAAACTTTTCTTTTTCATATTGCTAACAGAAATGGAAAGGAGAGTGTTATTTTTAGTAGTAACTTTTGTATCACCACATGAATTGCATCGACAAGTTGCAATAACTTGATGATTTACTAGATTTTGTATATAATCATATTTTGTACAGAGAGCTGTAAGAAATTCAAGTGCGTCTCGTTTTATAGCAACCGAAAAATTCTCTCCTAAAGATTTCCGTATTTCATAGGTATCCAAATTGTTCATCCCATGTTCATATCGATGTGCAAGTAAATTTAATACATCCAGTTTATCATAATTTAACAACTGATCAACTTTTCTGATAACTTGTAAATGCAATAAACATTGTAATACTGCATTTGCATAACATGAAACCTTGTCTATATTTTGAAAATTATACATAATCCATTTGGTATCTTTTGAGAGAGCCTTTTGATCTGACTCTTGAACAGAAGTAATTGTTTTCAATAATATCCATGGAACATCTTTAACTTTACGATAACGTTCTTTCGAAACAGTAATCATTTCTGATTCTGGATTATGTATTCGTTTTAACCGATTATATTCTATAATAGCTTCTTCACTAGCATATGGATGAAGGATCAAAATTAATTAAATGCAATCCATCCAGAGACGTTACTCGAGATAAAGCAACATAAACTTGACCACAATTAAATATGGAATTACCTATATCCATAATAGTGTTTTGCAAACTTAATCCCTGACTTTTATGACTAGTGATACCATAACTCAAGGATAATGGAAATTGTTTTCTAATAACATATGCTCTATCCATCACTTGAAACTTAACACTCACTCTTTCAACAAAATACTCCAAACCAGATGGTAAAAGAAGTTTTATCTTTTCTATATAGTCAGTAATTGTATCTTGTACAATTGAAATGACTGTAGCTATTGTACCATTTACAAGACCCAAACTAGCATCAATATTGCGTCTTATCATAACTTTCGCCCCAATTTTAATTATAATTTGTTTTGAAAGTCCAGCTGTTCTAATATTATCATCATCGTTATCTGTCAATATCTTTATTACCCTTTTTTTCATATATGAAATACAATCAATTGTATCTTCAGCTATTAATAATATTTCTTTTGAAGCAATACGATTTAACATTGCAGTGTTAAGAACGTCATACATATGACAAGTAGGCAATAAACAAACGGTATCAGATGGCAAATTATTAATAAAATCATACAATTTATTTACTCGTTCTTCGAAAGATTCATCCTTAAAAGATATTTTTCTTTTTTCGAGAATTTTACAATCATATTTGGTTAATAAACCAACACGAATTCTCGAGAGTAATTCACGGTAAGATCCGTCTCCTTGTTGGTGCATATTGATCGTCAATTCATCATAGTCAAATAAAAATAAAGTTGTCCATAGATTAATAGCACTTAAAGAACCAAGATATTTACGAATTTTTTCATCTGATAAATGTATAAAAGCAGGATCTTCATGTATGGGAGGTAATTGAAGCAAATTTCCAAATAAAAGGATATGCTTTTAACCAAACCAACCATCATTACAGTCAGTAGTATCGAATATTTCGGATAGTCGTAAATGTATTTACATTAAAATCAAATTTGATATCATTGATACTTCATCAATTATTATAAGAATAACATCTTTGAGATCGGCTCGTATAATTTTCAAAACGTGGTCAGATAATTGTTTATATTTAGGAGTATGACCATGTTCAACAGGTAACTGCAGTAATCTGTGAACTGTCAAACCATCTATATTAAATGTTGCTATACCAGTGGGTGCTGTTATGGCAGTATCTTTAAGATTTTGTTTTATCCAGCACTTAATTGTTTTAATCAGGAAACTCTCGCCAGTACCTCCTTCTCCACTAACATGTAATCGTAATAACAATTTATCTGACATAATGGTATTAATGACTTTATCAAATACCCTTCTTGATCTATATTCAGTTTAGAAATCATTTCAGATATATCTATTTCCTGTTTGTTTCCAAGATCTTTAAAATCTTGCATCGCTTCACCAGCTTCAACATTTTGCACACCTATTGGATTATCAGGATTATCTTGAGACACATTTTGATTTGCTAAATTATCTAAATGTTCTTAAAGTAATTGTTTTGCAGTTTCAAATGCTTTTTGCAATTCCTCTAACTTTTCATGATACTGTAATGCATTCACAAGATGTAATTTTACATTGTGAAATGATTCCGCATAAGTATCATATCCATTTTTAAGTTCTTCTATTTTCCGCCATGGTTTAAACATAAGAAGTAATGAAAAGAAATAATTTTCTGGCCGCGTTTTAACATCATATCTATAGTGATTAATAAGATATTCATGCTGTCGTCGTTTAAGATAACGACAACATTAGTCATCTTAAAGAACTCAATTTTTTTACTTTGTGGTTTTATTTTCGTAATGTCAAACCACTGTGCAAATTCATATAATGACATCGATTCTAAGTCTTCTGGTCTCTCTGGATAATGATTATCTATTAAAGATGGATAAAATATGTCTGTAGAATCTTTATCAAGAATTTTAATTTCCTTATAGCTTTTAACTTTTCTGTATCGTATTTGATTAACATCTAACCATCTAACAGTCGTATTTGGATCAGTCCCATATAATGGAATACCCAGCAATGTGTCAGCAGCTTCAAGAGCTCCACATTCCCTATTATTCATGAAGCGCAAAGCAATATTCCAAAGATAACTCGCCACCGATTTGTTCTTATTATTTTTACTATCAAGGACAGAATCAGATAATTCACATTTTCCTGCCTTATTCAAATACTTAGTAACATAATAAGTAAGTATAGATGATTTTTCACCTATAAATTGTATATCCATGTTTCCTTCCCATGCAGTAAGAAGGATGGAATTATAATCATTTATACCAATTTCGATATCGGTTCGAGGAAGGTCATAAAGCCTACTTTTATATTTTAATTGTTTCCTACCTGCTATTGAACTTATGACATCTCTCATAACAAATGTTTCTGTAACAGGACGCGGAAAACCGAAACGACATACACGAACAACTTTGCGTCCTATCTTCTTAGAACGAAGACAATAATCGTTATGTTTGTGTTGTTAATATGTATTAACTCGTCTGTATAATAATGGTGAAATATTTTTATCCGGCAATTTACAAGTTATATATTGTAAAATAAATGTAGACACTTCTTCTGGAGAAGATTCACCAATAATTGGTGTATTTTTAACCCAAAGTAATAAATGAAAATGTTGAATACCTCTACCTTGATATTCTCGTCGCCAAAAGTAATGTATTATTTCTCCGATCGGATGATCTTTGGAACAAATAAAATCAAGCATTGCCCGAAACTTATTGTCGAGAATTCTCGATGTTGATACAGGATCTCTAGCAATAAGAACACTGGTAGATAAAGAAGACTCATTAAATCATCCATTTATTTCACGAATATATTCGCCTAATTCATTCCACATATACTCGCTAGGACTCAATGTTAGAAATCACGTTACAGGACCGTAATATTGCGTCATACAATTTAAATCACTTCTTGGTTTACGCCAATATTGTTCCGTATTTCTTAAAGTAGAGAAAATAGTACTTAAATCAGATTCTAATAAATCTTTTTGCAGTGCTTCTAAATATTCTAAAGCCGTGTAATGGTCTCGCAAATTAGTTATATTCAATTTATGATAAATACCACGATTTAATTGACGTATATTCGCATTATTTAATAAATAAAATAAATATTGTTGGTTTAATCTATATTGTGGATGTTTTGATTTTAAACGACATTTGATAAATTCATGATCATGAAGTTTAATTGATCTAGTTTGATATTGTCCATTAATACCAAAGGAATATAAATCTGGGAAACACAACATATCTAAATTTTTTTTACGGTTATCTAAAGGCAAATCTTGAATTTTTAACATTTGATATAGGTTGGTAGCAGATTCGCGTGTTTTTTTTTTTTCATATAAAGGATAAATGGTATATTGGTCATAATGACCATCACTGTCATCAACAATTTGAGTTAACATTGCTTTGTACTGATTATTTAAGATAGTTTCTACGTTATTGTTCGTTTCTTCCATTGTACCTTTTGGACTCAATAATAATTTGTAATCGTCATCCAAAACAAATTCATCATTGTTTTCCGCTTCTTGTATTTGGAATTCTGGATTACTCAATTTTTCTAAGCATGTATCGTGAGTTTTTGGCAGTATAATATGACGATAAAGAGGATTGTTATGCTTTAATCATATTAAAGCATCAAATATTTTTTTAACATTTACCATTTCTTCCCAAATAATTTTAGATTTTGTCGGAATACTTCTAACTAAAATGTATAATTCATGATTTATATTTATTGGATCGGTATCCTTCCATAATTTGTTCCACGTTTCTTGTAAAGGAAGTGGTAAATGAAAAGTTCTACCTTTTACTTTTTGTATCATTTGCCTTTGAGGCAATTTTTTGTTAATAACAGTTCCCATTTTAATAACAGTTTGAAATGCCTTAGCTCTTTGTATGAGAATTTTTTCGAATGTGTTAAGAGATGCTATTACTTCGGGTACATCATGAACAATAAGATTATTTAAAACGCAATATGCAGGCATTAACCCGTTACGGAATTTGCGTTCACAATAATCGCATATATACTGTGAATTAATAATACCTTGTTCCTTTATATATGCATTAAATCTCTCCAAACTGGAATATTTATTTGTGCTTTAAACTTATTAATTTTGGATACATTTCTTTTGTAACAAAGTCTTTCACATGATACACAAACATATCGAGGAGTGTCTGTGGAGTGTCCACGCTTAGTTAAAGCTTTAAACGCGTTTTTATATTTATAAATAATATCCTCATCACTCAAAGTAGTATCGGTATACTGATATCTGTATATATGATTTGCTGTTTCTTGTGCCAAAGTTATAATTTGATTTAATGTATCTAAATCAGCAGATGTTAAAGTTTTCTCTAAATTTAACATTTTTTTCATAGAAATTTGTCATTTGATAAACTAACCGTTTAAAATATCTGACTAATGAGAAATGAGGTGATAACAATTGAACAGGAAAAAACATCGCTTTGCAAAGAGTTGTATCAATGTAACAAATATGTGTGTGACCCAATTTCGTATTTCGAATTCTCTTTTATTGTACATTTATGAATTTTCTGTAATAATTCTGGTATTCTCTTGAAAGTACATGTACTTATCATTCGAAGGAATGTTTCATAATGATCAATTAGAATTGGATCATGAATTTTACATAATTCGTTACATAACCATATTTTTTTGTTTGTTCTTTTATTAAAGGTAATACATTTGTATTTTGATCTTTTAATTCCAGAGATTGTGATAAAGTAATATTACGATACATAGAATCGATAAAATAATTTTCAGACGAAGTTGTATGCCTCGATTTACTACAAAATGCACTTAATTTATCATAATAAATGCACTTAATATAATATATTATATTAATTTATATTTATATAGTGCATATTATATATGCACTAATTGTTTTACATTTAATAGCAAGACTCAAGCATACTTCTGATTTCTTTTTTAGTAAAGCTAATATTTTATACATATTGCGAATATAACTGTCTCGAATATGCATACAACAACGTACGATTCTTTCAGCTTCTAACCGTTTTTCAACGTGATTTTTAATATCAAGTTTGTTATAAATCTTCTCTATAGCTTTAGGATTATAAAACTTAATATTATTTCGTGACCAAAATTTTTCATACTTTTTAATAATAAATTTTGGCAATATCGCGATTATTATTTTTAACAAAAGTAGATTTCAATTTCTTTTTTTCAAAATATCGTTTATTATATAACCATTTTCGATCATAATTTATTTCTTTTTGTCTATTTCGTTCAAGCTGAACATTTTTTAAATAATTCGCATTCGCTTTTTTGCGCGATTATTTTCTAAATCCCTTTTGTATTGAAGCACTTGTTTAATACGATTATTTTCTAAGTTCTGCTCATATCGACGTTTTATAGCATGATTATTTTCTAAATCCTGTTGGTATCGATGACGCTTTACAGCACGATTGTCCAGATCCTGTTCGTATTGATGACGTTTTCTGGTAAAATTATTTTCTAAATTTTCTTTATTTTAATTTTCCTATTATTTTGAGAACATTTAATTATATTTCTTTCCGTCTGAATATTATTGACTAATACTTCCATAACATTGTTTGAAGCACTTTGCATTAATTGTAAAACTTCTGGATATAAATGTTGATCTTTATTTTGAGAATGCTCATTTTTATCTTGTTCGGTTTGAATATTAATTTTTTGTGTTAATTGTATTTCTTTAGAAACGCTTTGCGATAATTGTATTTCATTTGTTGTATTTTGAAGCATTAACTGTATTTTATTTAATTCTTGTTTAGTAATATAAATATCGCGACATTTTTTTAATCGAGTCGCTTTTTGTTGTTCCGTTTCATGTGACGTATTGTTCGTATACGAATCGCTTCAGCTTCTCCCGCTTGTATTACTGCTAATGGAAGTATTTTTTGAACAACACTATATTGCGGGTCTTGAGGAAAATGCTCAATTACATTCGTTTCAAGAATTTGTATTAAATGCGAACGCATTAACTTATGTTCATACTTCACTTTGTCAGGTTTAATATTAAATAATAATGAAGTCGCAAAAGCTATTGTGAAAACACCGCAATCACTACTATTCGGTTGATATTGCACAGTAGGAAATTTGACAGGATTTTTTACGAAATCATGTTTTGGAAACAATCTTTCCAAAAATTGTTTATGATGTTCGTGCAATCTTTTGTTATTTAAGGAATATATATATATATATATATATATATATATATTTTTTTTTTTCCTATCATAATAGCTACATACCCAATGTCCATCTGATGAACTTGATGAACTGTGTAATATTTGTATATGCTTTTTATCCATTGGTATGGATGGTATAGTATCAAGTAACTGTAATTTCCATGTTTCAACAAGTGCATATTATGAACAATTTCGTAAAAAATTTTGAAAATGTTTCATATGCATGTCTGTCAACCATTTACCCTGGACAATTATATCTTTCTCTGTAGGCTTTAAAGTTATAAATTTCTTTGTCTGTATAGACATTTTTATCTAAATTAATTTTTATATACTATGTGTAAACAATTAAAGCGCTAATAACAGCTGATATTTTTAAGCACTTATGGCAGCCGTTATACAGCGCCAAACAATCGATATTTTTTAGCGCTTATGGCAGCCGTTATACAGCGCCAAATAGCTATATATGTATTGTGGCAGCTGTTTTGTATAATATTATAGCGCTAAAAAACTATATATATATATATATATATATATATATCAGGGTTTTTTGATATATATATATCAAAAAACTATATATATATATATATATATATATATCAGGAGACACGGTCTCCGGTATACTAATAGTGATCTGAAACTGACCTGAAAAAAAAAATATATAAATTAAACTTTTCTCTGAGTTTAGAATACTAATTCTACAACTATGTCCTTTTCGGCCCGATTACAAAGGTGACATCTACTGAATTCCTACTACCAATCGAGACTCACCGAGCCGCCAATCGCTCTCAGAAGCGTTTCACAAAAAAAATGTGTCCGAATTATATCTTCCGCTAATTATCATTAAAGCAGTTTTCTTATTACATAATTTTTATTTCCACAAAACAAAATTTTCTTTTCAATGTATTATATGTGTTAAATATAAAATAATATTTATAATAGTTTTAACAATAGCGAATTCTAACATAATAAGTAATAAGTACTACTATTAATTCATAAAACATAACACATATATTAAAAAGAAAATTTAATATGTAAAAATAAAAATATTTAATATATAAAAACTGTTTTATAATAATTTGACAAAAGATATGATTACCTTCAAAATCAAGCCAAAAAGTAACTGCTTTTTCTTAATTGGTGTATGAACATAAAGATATTTAATATTTGTTTTCTATAATATTTTAATATTACTGTATGTCAACATTATATATTGACATCTAAGACATGTTGTAATATTTCATTATAGAATTGATATTGATATTTTGTGATATTTCTATATTAATTATGCGTATTTAATGTACAAATGTATAAATATTCCTTATAGAAGCAGAAATAATTTCTCAATAAAACTATAATTGCATATCATATCAATATTTTTAATTCTCATTGTTAAAACGATCCTTATGACATCTTTATCACTTGTTATATCATCATGTCTGAACGCACGAAATGTCAGCTCCTGATTATCGGTTTTAATCGCTAATAATTTAAAGCTATTATAGCTTCGACATTTTCATATTAGAATTTTCGTCTCATTTTTACGAATAAGTCATAAATATTTCAGTCGGTAGTTATGGAATATCGTGTATACTGAGACTTATTATTTGCAAATAAAATAAATAATACAAATATGTGTTTATATGTCCATATATTACTCATTAAGCAATGTATTACAAACTAAATTATACCTCTCTCTCTCTCTCTCTCTCTCTCTCTCTCGCTCTCTCTCTCTCTCTCTCTCTCTCTCTCTCTCTGTGAAAATAAAAAATCTCTGTGAAAGTAAAAATTTCTTCATATAAGAATATATATACACATATATATACACATATATTCCAGACCTAACGCACCACTTGCTAATGGCAAATTCCTGAAATTATTTACATACAAAAATTTTAACATAATAAAATGGGAACATTTACATATATTTTTATACTCTAAAGCTACATTTTAATGTTATCCTAAATTTAGAAGATTATATAATTATATATATATATATATATATATATATATATTATATAATTTTATATATATATATATATATATACTAGATAATTATATATATATATATATATATATATATATATATACTAGATCCTTTTAGGGTATTATCTCTTTTGAACATTGCTAATTTTTATTAACTTATTATTTTTAATAATTTTTATTTAAAGAAGAAGAAACTGCAAGAAGAAGAAACATTATAAAAGAATTACAAAATTTATCAATTAATTACACAACTACAGAAACAATTACAAAGAATGGAAAGCCAAGTTGAAACATTTATATAAAATAATAATGTTAATATTAATAATTAATAATAACATTTCAACTTGGTTTCCTATTCTTCTGAACTTATTTCTTTGTCATTCAATTAATAATTAATTAATTTTAGCATTTTTTCCCAATCACAGTTAGATAAAGCTAATTATTTTATATTATATAGATATGTATTATATAAATATGTATGAATATGATCTAGAAATATCAAATTGAAATATTCATATAATAAAATGGTAACATTTATATTTTTATATTCATTTTAAGATATATTTTTATACTCTATGTTAATTTTACTCTTAATTTAAACGATTTCATTCACCTATACATATCCCTTTTTGTATTGAGAGTATTGTTTATGTCTCTTTTACATCGTTTTTTTATACACAC
Organism: Pogonomyrmex barbatus; assembly: GCF_055798465.1. Lineage (NCBI taxonomy): Eukaryota > Metazoa > Arthropoda > Insecta > Hymenoptera > Formicidae > Pogonomyrmex > Pogonomyrmex barbatus. Next base: position 2,825,279 of record NW_028297149.1, read on the forward strand.
ATACTAGATCCTTTTAGGGTATTATTTAATAACATCTCTTTTGATATTGATAACTTACATGTAATTTTTATTTAAAAAATGCTAAAATTAATTAATCAATTGAATGACAAAGAATAAAGTTCAGAAGAATAGGAAGTTGAAATGTTAATATTAACATTATCATTTTACATAAAGGTTTCAACTTGGCTTTAGATTCTTTGTAATTGTTTTTATTGTTTTTATAGTCGTGTAATAATTGATTGATAAATTTAATAATTCTTTCATTTCTCCTTATGAAGAAAAGATATTTATCTATTATAATGTTTCTTCTTCTTGCAGGTTTAAATAAAAGTTACATAAAAGTTACATAAAAGTATCAATGTTGAAAAGAGAAATGATATTCTAAAAGGACTTAATATGTCTATATAAATAAAACAATTAATGATGAAGTTAAATTTATGATTTTAGATGAGTATAAAAATATAACAATGTTACCATTTTATTACATGACATTTCAATTTCAATTTAACATCAAATTCAGAACATTTCAATTTAACTTCAGATTCTTCGTAACTGTCTTTGTAGTTATTCAATTAATTAACTAATTTTAGTATTTTTTCATGATTTTTATGAAAATATGTAAATTAATTGAATTTATTTATTATATGTTCTTAAATAAAAAAATTTTTACCTTGCAATCTTCGGCTCTCTCTCTCTCTCTCTCTCTCTCTCTCTCTCTCTCTCTTTCCGTCTCACTGTCTGATTATATATTAAGATACTAAAATATCACAATAAACAAATCGCATTAATATTTACTCATAAGCATTATGTCAATGAATTTTTTAATACATTCGATATTACAGTCGATATGATCGCATGCATCAGCGACTCCTTGTGGCGTAATACTTATATATATATATATATATATATATATATATATATACGCAATAAAAAATGGTGATAATAGAAATCATAAGTCCTTGTCTACAATAGATGATTTAAGTTTTAAGCCATAAGAAATTGACTAATTACAATCGAATGTAAAAAGAATAATTGATTATGATTGATCAGTTTCTCAAAACTTAAATCATACATTGTAGGCCGGAACTAATAGCTTCTGCACACAAAACGCGGCAACGCCGCAGAAGTCTCCGTAATAGCCAATCAATATCACTTTTCATAAGAGCAAAAGATCGATTGGCTATCGCTGTGACAACTTCCGCCGCGCGGCAAACATTGCGCGTCATGGATAATATGAGAGTGGCAGCGTTGTTTGATTTTCATTTATTTTCTAAGATGGAAATCGAAGAAAATGTAAGTAATCCATTATTATATTCATATTTTTTAATTACAGATGAGTTTTTTATTTCATCGATTAATAAATCGCATTATACGCCAACATTATGCGATTAATCAATCAATGAATTAAAAACACGTCTTATATATTCGTATAATAGATAACATTCTAAATATTAATAATATAACCTTTTACCTTTAACTTTAACCTTTAATCTTTTAAAACATTTTAACTTTCATTTCAGGAATTTGATTTTTCGGAGGATGGAATATTTTCCGCCGCTGCAGCGCCCGCCGCCGCAGCGCCCGCCGCCGCAGCGTCCGCAGCTGCAGCGCCCGCCATCACCCGTCGCAGCATCCGTCACCACAACACCCGTCTTCGCAAATTCTCAAGGTAATGTCAAATAATAATAGTAGGAATATAGGGCCGGTTCTAACCCAGGTCCTCCGAGGGGGGTGCGGGTGTGCGGGGGGAACGGACGGCGCGGGGAAGAGGGGAGGGGGAAGTCCGAGGCGGCGATCCTTTGAACTGAGCCGCGGCGGGAGGGAGGGGGTAGATAAGATAATAGGAGAAGCGCCGATACTCCGGCTGCTATAAACAAATTAGAGAGAGACCTATGATGATGCTTCGACAAGGGACAAAGAAATTGTCGATGATATATAATGGGTCATGCGGTGTGCAGGATCACAGTAGATGGAAGTCTAATGTGAGAGAGAGAGAAAAGCGTGCATACAAAAAACGCAAAAGTATCGCGTAGTGTCTAACGAGAAGAAATGGCAAATGACAAAAAGACATCACAGGAATTCGATTATTTGGCGTATATTAGAGATGTGTTAAAAATTACTTATCCAACTGAAGCAGTAAGTATATTTATTCACATGTATCTTTCTAATGTTTAAAAATATTATTAAACTCAATATTGTAAAAAATATTAAACTCAATATTGTTGTAATTTGACAGACATTATATCTCGATGGTATTTCAGTCGTGGAAACTGTGCAAGTACGGAATTTAATAAAAATTCACATACGCCACCCGAATGGAGTACGTAACTCTTTCTCCTTTTTTTCTTTTTCTCTCTTTTGTCTTTTTTTTCCGTTATTTGATATGTAATGAATTGTGTGAAATTGAGATTTTTTATTATTTGTTGCAGTACTTATGCATATATGATATCAAGATTAATGGCTTTATGAATATCAATCATCGGCGATGGATACGATATCAGCGTCGCCAACACAAGGAATATTTACATTTTCTATGGGAAGAAATTACTCGCGAGGACGTATTTGATCTGCAGAGACTCTTTGGATTACGTCCATATGAAGAGGATGAAGAAGTGTGGTGAACAGTGTCTATAGGATATTCTCATTTATTATTTTTGAATAATTACATAATTGAATAGTTACATAAATAATAAAGATCGACAAATATATATATACAATACAATACAATATATACAATAAATATTATAGTATATAATATATACAATAAATATTATAGTATAAACAATAAATAAAAGTGTATGAATTATTCTTTTGCATTAAATAAATATTAAAAAAATTTTTAATTTTGTAAATCGTGATTCAATTTTTTTCATGTCCACGCCCAACACCCTGACCTACATTCCTGCTCGACGCGCGCGAGTCATCCCGACAAAATAAACTTCTCGGCGTTATATGATAAGAAGCGGTACGTCGATCGTTAGAATTATCAACGCAAGGAAAAGAAATAAAACACGTAATTCGTATATCATATATATTTTATTCATGGTTATCTGACCACCAATTAAATAATTTGAATACATTTTGTAATGCGCAATTAGTATAGTGATATCCGCATCGTATATCCGCATAGTATTATCAGCGTCCAGAATGTTTAGAGAATCTACGTTTTCGTAATCAGCATCCAGAGTCTCGATGTACACGCGCTCATCGTCCAGAAGCAAATTCCACAGCCATTGTCGTTTTTCGTGTCCCTTGACATATACGACAGCATCGCTGTCATCGTCGTCGTCGTCGTCGTCGTCGTCGTCGGCGGCGTCGTCTTCTTCCGTTCCATGCACAGCTTTTGTAATCAAACTCTTAGCTTTGCTGTATGGAATCGTTCCGTCGTCCCATCGTAGTCTATGGTGATGACGTATCACCCAACGTGCGCGAGACTTGTCGGCACTTGCGAGGAAATGCCATGGTATAGGGCTTGCGAAAATATAGTGAGAGAGAACGGTCCGTTTTCTGAGAGCGGCAAACTCCTTTACAACAAATTGTCCTCCAACGAGAAAACCTTGCAGGTCTACGAACGTTGGCACGACCATGACGAGCACTTTTTCGAGACTGCGGTCGATTTCGATGTATCGTAGATTTTATTGTCTCTCTCTCTCATGTGCCAGCGATGCTCTTAGGTGATCTTGCGTACAACATTGGTCAACGGATTGTAGTGAACCACGCGATCGTGTATAAATGAGACAGTACGCGGTGGTATTCATCGGTACGTTCTCCTTAGTCTCAAATTCCAATCTCACGTCCACGGTTGCGCTCTTGACCGATTCGTTTTGTCGAGAACAATCGATGATTACGAATGGGCCGCCACTCGAACGTCGATTGCTTCTATCTCTGTCAGACGTACGCGAGGATACCTAAACATCTGATACGCGACAATGCGAACCTGCTGATTCTGTTCAAACAGGATGGTACCAACTTGAAACATGTTTACAACGATCACGTGAATACCGACATGTCATACGATGAATTCTGTGCGTTATGCCGCGATTGTTGGCAGCGCGAGTATGGATTTCTAGTGATAGATAAGGACAGTCCGCTTATCAATGGGCGATACAGAAAGGAATTTAATACGTTCGCGGTACCGTAACGTGGTTAATCGATGTCGATACGTGGAGCAGGCAACATGGATAACACCAAAGATCGCGAGAAAATAGCGAAACAGATTGCGAAAACGAGCGATTCGATTCGCAAAAAATATCGCGCTTTAAAAATTGGTAAAATAGCTGAAGATACAGCGTTGGAGAAACGCTTCAAGCCCATCGTCGAACCTCTAAAACAGATTGTTGAAAAAACCGAGGAATCTCAATCGATTGAAAGAGAAGCAAAGGATCTCGGTATTAAGAAAAAACAAAAACGTGAAGACAGCGATGACGACAACGATAACGATATTATTACTACTACTGACAAGGATTCATATTGGACGGATGTTGGATGGTTGAAATTAACGCCGCAGTCTAAAAAACGACGTACAACGAAAGAATTGAAAGCCGCGTCAGATTCACTCGTGTTCGAGTCTACACCGATACAACCATCGAAAGATCCACCGAAAGAACCACCGCTGTTCCTGCAAAAGGAAGATGTTTTCGAAACAAAAGATGCCAGTGAACCGTCATTCGAAACAACCATCAAACAGAGTCTGCAAACGCAACAAGGTCGAGAAGCGTTGCATAATCAGCTGGGACCATTAGGGCAAAAGTACGTAAGCCCTCTTCTCGATGATAATGGAAAAAACGATACATTTGATCGCGTATACGGTGTTTATTTCGATAAAGACAGTGGTGCGATGCTTGGTGACAAGAAATTTGACGTTGACAAAAATGACTCCATAATCATAGACAATGTGAGATACAATGGTACACCAGGATTGTACGAATTGATCTTCAAGAGACTTCCCGATGACGCGGTTTTTACCGAGGATGACAAACAAACGTATAAAAGTATATTGTTAACAACACATGCTCATAGACGTGGTCACAGCGCCCATAATCCCATCAAGGGCAATAGGGGATCGAAGTATATTAACATCATCGCTCCGCTCGTATCTACGTATGGAAGTAGCGGGCGTAAAAAGGGTGCAGGCGTGAGCAATATACCAACCGCCATGAAGTTAAACGACAACAAGATCGATTACGTGCATTGGGACGATCCCAACGAACTGGTGGATCGACTCCGATTGCTCGACGCTTCGCACCGAGCTGGTAACAACGCTCACGACAACGAGATGCTGTCGATCATCGAGGAACTTCGCGAAGCCGGCATTATTATAAATTAATCGTGTATCGATGAAACGAGCCAGTCGATTAACGTCAGTGAGGAAAAAAACAATTTTAAATTGTATATCTTATCTTTACTATTAAACATCGTTGAAACATGCGATCCGATGGACGTGAAAAAAATATTAGCTCCGAGAGGCGACGACTCGTTGAGGAATTGCACGCTCCGGCGAGGAGAAATTTTCCACGAAGACGCGTCATAATTCGAGGATACGACGATCTGTGGCAGGCTGACATCGTCGAGATGCGTCCGTACTCGAGTTTCAACAGAGGTCATCACTACATACTCACCGTCATCGATGCGTTGAGCAAGTACGCCTGGGCCGTACCGCTCAAGAGCAAGGTCGGAAGCGAGACGGCTAACGCTATCGCTAAGATAATTCGAGAGAGCGGAAGATGCCCGAGAAACTTGCAAACGGATATGGGAAAGGATTTTTACAATGCCGATGTGCAAAAACTCTTGAAAAAACACAACGTTAATCATTATTCCACGTATACGGTGTTGAAGGCATCGATCGTCGAGCGATTCAATCGCACGCTTAAGAACGACATGTGGAAGATGTTTACGCTCAACGGCACTTATAAGTGGGTCGACGCGCTACCGCGTCTCGTGTCAGATTACAACGCGCGCAAGCATCGCACTATCGGCATGCGACCCGTTGACGCAACTCCCGCGATCGCCAAAAGACTCTTGGATACGGTATACAGCGCGATAAAGATCGCAGGTCCAGCAAAATTCAAAGTAGGCGAATCGGTACGCGTGAGCAAGTACAAGACACTTTTCGAAAAAGGTTACACGCCAAATTGGACCACCGAGGTGTTTAAGATCGTTAAAGTGCAACGTACTAATCCCGTAACTTATCTGCTCGAGGATTATCGCGGAAAATCGGTCGCGGGCGCGTTCTACGAGCACGAATTGCATCGCGCGACTCATCCGGACGTGTATCTCGTGGAGAAAGTACTACGCAGGAAGGGAGACAAGGTTTACGTCAAGTGGCTGGGATTCGATAGATCGCATAACTCATGGATAAACAAAAGCAGTGTGATTTAATTCATTTTTTATTTTTATAATGTATTAAAAAATAAATATACACTGTATACATGTATACAAAGAGTTTTTATTATTTGTGTCTTCCATTACATTTTTTAAACTATACATGTATGTAACTTACGAGAACACATGTAAAACTATATGTATTAAGCCGAGTATAAATTAAATAAATCGAAGAGAGAATTAAAGCTAATTCCTCAGCAAGCAGGATCTCGGTTGCTATTATAAAGTATATATAAAATAAATGTGAACAACTAAATTTGAACAACTAAATTTTATTGTAAAAATTACATATAAAAACTACAAAAAATACATACATCTATACTACATATATAACAGTATAAAACTACAAGAATACATACGTTCATACATACATACATAGATATGATACATAGGTACGTACATACATACGTGCATATATGCATACATATAAACTATATAAAAAATATAAAAATATATGTACATTGTATAAACATGTATATATTACAACGGAATCCGCCAATGTCCCCACGGTAACGTCTCCGTCGAATCCGGTACGATGTATCGTTTGTCGTCGTACGGACTCAGAGCGATTTTCGACTCGGACACCGTGTATACTTGGTGTAGCTTGGATCTTATACACGACTGGCGACGAGTCATTTCGATCTCTTCGTCCAAGCACCGCGTATAATCGTCGAACGTTATTGTTCGCGTTACGACGTTATTCTTTACACCTTTCGCCTTTTTACTGTCTTTTCTATCGTCCACCCTCACCGCGTACATCTTCGCTCTGAGTCCGACGAATTCCGTCATTATCGCACCGTTATTCTCATCCTTCATTAGACCGCGTACTTTTTTATTCGCGAGAGGCATCCCGTACGCGTTGTCCGTCGGATAATCGCTCGTATCGAATCTAGCGATATCGCGTTTCATCGCCTCGTACACATCATCGCACTCGATGTGGTATACGAGACTATCCGTGTCGGTGTACATGATCTTACATTTCTCGCGATACAGCGGTGACATGTATTCGTGGTGAAATTCGTACAAGCAGATTTTCGATATGTCGAGTATACACATACCCACGTAAATCGGCTTGTTGAATTTTACCTCGAGTTTACGCAGTTCGACGGCGATTAAGTTTTCCGCAAAGACGCTGCGGCTGTGGAAATTTGGTTTCGCGATCATTGCCTCCGCGCCATACCGTCCGTCCCATTTGGTCAAAAGTTTAACGTCGACGTGATTGCGCACATTTTCCATTGTTTTACCGAATACCGCGTTGTTCATTAATTTGTACAAATTTTTCTCAAATTCGTTTTTCGCGTACGTTCTAAAGTGTGTATTGAGTTCGATATAATCGCGGAGCCAGGCGGATTGAGCAAATTGTAGTACGCGATGTATCTTTGCGATACGAAGACCATGGCGCGTACATTGCTGCAGGTTGCGATAATGGATGACGTACCGCTTCTTATCGTATAACGTCGCGAGAAGTTTATCCTGCCGCGTGCCGGGTGGTTTATCGCGCGCCGGACAGAAAGGTAGGTCAGTGTGTCGATCGTGTAAATGATGCGGATACTCGAGATCGACCTCGAGAATATAACCCGTAGACGAATCCGGAGCGATCGCGCTCGCGTCAAAGTTCTCAACGTCTTCCATCCATCGAAATTCGGCATAGGGCAGCGGTTGACACATCGCCCATCCGTACAGATTATTTACGTCAAAGTACATAAGGTATGATGACGGTTTCGACGGGTCGTACGAACGCATATACTTGTTATTGGCCTGCGCGTATCTGTCGGAACATTGACTGAGACCGCCGCGTATACCGCGTTCGATAAACATAACCATATCGATGTCGGTGAGCAACTCAAATTTTACGCGCGTATGTTTCAACATGGCGTCCCACGTGAAACCTGGCAATGTGTAGTAATGCGCGGGATCGAGTCCATAACTCGCGACGCAACTTTCGCGGAAATTTTCGAAAACGTTGGCCAATAACAAGACATCGGTCTTGAGATATAGATCGCTGTATTCGCCGAGCGTTCGGATGGAGAACCGCTGCCAGACGTTCGCGGCGTGCGCGTAGTCGTTCTCCGACACCGTGTCACCGGTCAACGAGCTATAGAACGATTCGCGCGGTGGTAGGTGCGTGTCCTGCAGCTGGTCCGCGCGATCCACGTATTCGTACGGAAAGACACCTTTGCGCGTCAACAAATCAAAATTTTCGTTTGAGACCGTGGAAAATTTGGAACGTAAAATTTTTAATTTTTCTTTCGTTAGAAAAGATGCCAGTTTATCAAGGCTGGTATTTAAAAATTTGTACGAATCTATGAACCGCAAGCGTACGCAATTTCGCGAATCTGATCTCTCGGTGGTATCTTTAACGTGTTTTGTAAACGAAATATATTTTTCTTTTGTTATCGGCAGCACGTCGATCCTGCCTTCGAACGCCGTAGCTATTTCCGTGATGATAAAGTGCGCGTCATAACCGGATAAGTTGTGAAATACTATGGGAATGCAATACGAATCTTTATAATTTAGATTACAATTTAAGTGCGCGGGACCACGGTAACGACCGGTAAGATGGCAATGATCGCGTACCCGCGTGTCGTCCGACGCAAATGATTTCTCGCAAATGTGACAACGCGTCGCGCTACGATATGCCTCCCACTGCTCTCTCGACAACGTTTCCATGGGTACATTCGCGGATAATAGAATTTTTATTTGATGCGCCAAATCTTCGAGTTGCCGAACGAACCACGCAACGCAATCTTCGTCGCGACGAAATCGATATACCGACAACGCGTCGTCGTACGAGCATCGCACGTAGTATCCGATGCTAAATACCTCGTGCTGCTGATAGGTGTACGATGCGTCTTCCCTCTCTGCCGGTTCCGTTCGCCGTAGTACGCACTCCAAGTCCGCGTAAACGATGAATGGAAGTCGTTCCTTATTCGTGTGGTTCTTAAATTCGAGCCACTTGTCGTCCTCGCTCGGCAGTCGGATGGCGCAATCGTTCATTTTTTCGCAGTCCGTTGTATGTGACTGCAATCTTTCAGACGAACTGAAGTAATGTAGACATCTGCAAACGGAAAACATAATTTTTTAGTATTTTTAGCATTTAAATTAACAATTATAAAATATTTTACATATTTTGTTAAACAATGTGCATACGTACCGATCACAAAAGTATTTTTTGTGTTCTTTTTTGCTCAGTTGCGAGCTCACAAGACGGGATAAGTTTTTGATGTACGCAAAGTGCCCCGCGTTGTCGTCGCGCGGATCCTGCACGTACAATAGATTTGCGTGCTTCTCCATTTTCTTTGTTGTCAGATGTATTGGGAGAATCTCCTTTTCCTTGATACCGTAGACGTTGATTGAGATGTCGTTGAGATGTTCGAACTTCTTAATTTGGTTCAACGTCATCGGAAACGTAATGTCTTGGAGATTTAACACCGTCGTATAATGCGGGTACGACGATTCCCGATTTGTATTCCTTTCGACCGGATGCAGAGCCGCGACCACCGACCACGCGAAACACGCATTGTCATTGGATCGTACATTGATCACCGCTCGCTTTAACATAATTTCCCGCGGTAACTCGATGTAACATCCCGCGTGCATTGGATTATATTTGTTCACGTTTATAGTCAAATTTAGAATTCGCGACAACGCCCATCCACTGTCGCGTTCTTGGAATTCTTCGAGCGACGCCAACGTGGGTTCGATGACGTGCTGCTCGTACCACTCGTCCAAATTTGACACTCGAAAGAGTTCACTATTTTTAGTATTTATACTTTTGTTCGCGCGTTTATCGCCCGTCACAAACTCGCCGTTAAATGCAGTGTTCACTTTCACACTATCGTGTCTTTGTATAATGTCTCGCACTCGCTCGAGCACTACACCACCAGCGTCTTCTAAAAATTGTCGCGGTTCGATATAGTCCACATTGATCACCGCACCAGTCAATATACGGCTTTCAAATGCCGTATCGATTTCTCGCCAAACGAGAGATCCATTGTCTCTACTGGTGCTCGCGTACTCACCACCAACGTGCACGAAACGTCTTTCTAGTTGTACTTTTGCACCCGCGAGTCGCGCGATCCTCGCCACTGCAGATTGTCTATTTGCAACAGTGAGTCGAGGACGCTTAACACGGCTAAGTTCTTCGAGTTGTTCGATGCACTCCTCACATCGTTGCAACCACGCGAAACACTCCACCAAGGTAGCGACTTGGCTGCACTGCTCCAGCAGCTCGCGTTCCACTCGCTCTAGGTGTTCCATATTGCAAAATCGTGATTCTTTTAAATTGTTGTACTGTCTCATCAAAAAACAATTTTACATTTTTTTACTTTCTTTTTTTCTTTTTTCTATAGCTGCTTTAACTCGAAGCCAGTATACAAAGCGTTGTATTTCCGACATGTCCGGAGATTGATGAGAATAGAACAACCATATATGATTATCCTCGCTTCTTGGAATTATCTCTGCTACTTTTTGCCGCGAGAGAGGTAGTAATATATTGTATGCGTGTCCTCTATAATGATAATATGTGCACGCTTCCAGAATTATTTCCGCTCTCTCAGAAGGAGCGGAGAAGCAGAGAGTCGAATTGTAGCGTCCCTTAACTCTTGGACGAGAAATCGGGAAATGGGGAGTTGAGGTATAGTGTCTCTTTATAAAATACACCGTCACGTTCACTGATAGATGAGAGATTGAATCCCATAACGGAGAACTTGTTAATTCTTCCAATGATCTTTCCATATTGTTTTTATATCACATCACACTCTTCCACTTGCATATGCCTCGTTCACAATGTTGTCTTTTTTTCAATTTGTGCAAATTGGGCACATGTTGCATGGCATTATCATACAAACGGATTGTTGGCAATTGGAGCAAAATCGGCTGTTTAGCGCATTGAGAGTATCTATCTCGTGCTTCCTAACGGCATACAATACTCCAATGTCAGTGTCCGCCAGACGAACCATGCATTCGGCACACAGAGTTAATGCACCACCCGTTGAATAATAAAATTGTATTGAACAATACTTTTTATTATTATTCAACGCAAGGAGTTCCGAACGGGTAACAATTTTTTCTGCATAATCCGTAAGGTCATCACTTTGATCACTTACGTAATGGCTATCGTCAGACAATGCGTGCTCTTCGTCTTCAATATCAATGTCAATATTGTCAATATTGTCAATCTCTATTTCTTCTTCATTTTCAAACACTTCGTCCACTATATTCACAAAGTCTTCCTCATCCATATTAAACACATTTTCTATATTTAACACATTATCCATTTTCACCGTCAACTATTTTTTTTCATACACATTAGACTTCCATCTACTGTGATCCTGCACACCGCATAACCCATTATATATCATCGACAATTTCTTTGTCCCTTGTCGAAGCATCATCATAGGTCTCTCTCTAATTTGTTTATAGCAGCCGGAGTATCGGCGCTTCTCTTGACACGCCGCGACACGTACGCCGATTTCGGCGAAAAAAAGCCATCATAGGTCTCCCCGATTTGTTTATAGTAACCGGAGTATCGACGCTTCTCTTAACACGCCGCGACACGTACGTCGATTTCTACGAAGAGCTATCTTTTCACGGGCTCTTCCTAGAAAACAAAATTTGAACGCCATCGCGCTCCTTTGCGAACATGTCGCTACATGTTTGATTGCAACAATGAAATTCTTAGAAAAAAGGGGGAGGGGAAAGGTGGGGGGGAATTAACGGTTTGCCATGTCAAAAAAATTTATGCGATCAGTCCTCCTCCATCGAACGATCTGCACGACAAAAAAGGTACTCCGCTCCTCCATCGTTCGAACAACAGGCAATGTATTCCGCCAAAGGAAACAGTGCACCGTACAATGGCGAAAAACAAAAGAAGGAATGTAACGCGTAAGTTTCACCTGCATTTTTTTTTTTATTTTTTTTCTCTTTTTCAATATTGTGCAATATTATATATTTTAATTTCCACAGTATTTCGGTGGAGCGTCGCGCGGTGCGCTTACTGAGCAGACGTTACGCTCTGACGGCCACGGGTTACAAATTTCTGGAAATTGGAATCAACGTTGGTCCACCGAGCTACGTGGAGATCGCTCTGGGAGATCATCGGGGACAGGAATTGATACTGTCTCTCGAAACGTGGAAGGGACTCTACGAGCAGCGATGGAATATCTATAAATTGCTGCGAAATGATTACAAAGACAATTTTATAAACGTCGGACCGTTAACCGTCAGAATTTGTCTGATGAACGACGTTACACTCGTACGTCTTGAATCTTTGAACGTACGCGTAACGATGATCGAATCGACCCTGCGCCGTATGTTTGCTCTGGACGAATGTATCGATGTGACGTTCGATCGACTCGTCAGATTCGTCGATACGATCGATACCAAGTATATGCGATTCTCCAACATCGCGTCTGTTGTAACAGATCCCGAGGAAGTGCCGAACGCGATACGCGATTGCGATACATTCGATAGACGTCAACTCGTCGATTGCGAGCTGTTAGCTTTAGTTTTTAGTATATAAGAAAAACATATGTGAATAAAAAAATTTCACACTTAAAAATGTATTCAATTTGTTTAAAAAATATAAACATATATAATATTTTGCATATATAATATGCAAAAAAACATGTATTTCTTTCATTTCTTTCTCCCCCACCATACAATAATTAGAAAAATAATATTCTCCATAAGAGAGAGAGCCGCAAACGGAAGAGATAATACGAGAGAGAGATTTATTTTTTACTCGGCGGCGGTGGCAGCAGCTGCGGCGGCGGCGGCGGCGGCGGCGTCCCCCTCTGACGTCATGTCCACGCGCAATTTTTTATATCATCTTCGCCGCCCATTTTGTTTATATCGCCTTGCTATCTTATCCTACTATTTATTTATCTCACCTCGTCTTTCTTCACTACACCCCCCCCTCCCCCCCCCCTCGTGACGTCATGTCCTTCGAGTCACAATTTTCTATTTATTTATCTATATATTTATCTTCTTGTTTATCTATTTGTTTATATCCCCTTCACCTATTATCTTATCTACCCCCCCCCTCCCGCCGCGGCTCAGTTCAAAGGATCGCCGCCTCGGACTTCCCCCTCCCCTCTTCCCCGCGCCGTCCGTTCCCCCCGCACACCCGCACCCCCCTCGGAGGACCTGGGTTAGAACCGGCCCTATATTCCTACTAATAATAATCTTCTAATCAGAATTAAATAATCAAAAGATATGATAATGACTCAGGTGTTTAAAAGGTAAACTATTTTTTAAGAAAAATTGTATTTTATGTTACAGAAAGACGAAGAGGATCACGGGCGGGGAAGCGAAGACGAGAACATAATTTTATACAATTTTTATACAAGCTAGCCTCCGCCGAATATCATTTTGGTCAAAGAGGGAGAGGAGGAAGAGAAAGAGGAAGAGAAAACAAAACATGAATATAAAATCGAATAAATTACTATGTCAAAATAAATAATAAGTATAATAATAAAGTATAATAAAAGTATAATAAAGGATAATGATAGATACATTTTTATTTTTAATTATATTTTATTGTAACTTTTCGAACGGAAACAATCTTCAAATGATGTTAAAAACGGTTATTGGTTGGATGTTCGAGGATGCTGGCAAGTTTCACCGGGAAAATTGCGTCCGCGAACGTTGATGTTTTTAGGATCTTTTCATTTCTCTTTTTTTTCAGATGTTACCGCGATGTGTTCATTAAATAGACGCGTGTACTCGAGTGTATGCCGAATCGTGTAATACAGCAAAGCCGAATATTTTAACGTAATAAGTTGCACATGCTATCCGTAATGTTTGTGTGCGGAAACGGCGAATTCGGATTCTCGTCGTGGCAGCGAAACACGACTGCGTTCTGATGATTCGCGCGGATCATGCGACATTATGACAAACACACAGGAAAAAAATATAGTATTTCAGAATAATTTACATATAGAATGCGAGAGCGAGAGAGAGAAAAAGAAAAAAGAAAGATTAGCATTATTCTTTCAGTATTCTCTTTCTTTCCATACAAGGATATAATATATTTTAAAAATGTTCGCTGTGAACGAGATACCAGCTCTTTGTTTGCGTCGCGAGTGCACTCCCATTAAATCTCGCAGAAGCTGAAAGGCTAGAGTGGAAAACGCGATAACGATCGATTGCCCGCGAGTTGGATGCATGCGGAAAAGATATATTCTTTTTTGGAGAACCAGCATAGAATAAATACATAGATCCATCGAGAAAAGCGTGCGCTCTTTAACATATATTCACAAATTAATCGGGAAAGGTATTCTCTGAAGAATATATCGTAACTATCGTATCGTATATATCATAAATACTTCGAGTCGATCGTCCGACCGTGATAATAATCGACGTTGTAACCCGATATCAAGATTGATTTCATAGCTCGCTGGGATTGACGACGTTGACTGCGAATGCCGAATTCGTTTCACCCTTCTGGCCGATCGCACGTGCCACATATTGACCGACGTCACTCGCCGTGCATGTTTTGATGCCAAACTCGAAGGATAAACATATTGCCGTCTGAACTGAAGTGATATCTGCTGCTCGTCTCGGGGATTGCCTTGCCAACCAAGTCACTGGAAAATTTTTAACACAATTCAATTTTGCTTACTGATAAAAAAGAAGATTCAAATAAGAATCATTATAAGGATAAAAATTTATATTTCTGTCTAGATAAGCTGTCAAACATAAACAAGAATATTTCGTATATGTAATTAATTATAAAGTATATTTTATGAAAAATTTTGTTGGATTTAAAAAAATTACTTAAATATTATTTGAATATAATAAATAATTTAAAATTAGTAGTGCTCAGTCTACATTCGATGTTCTTGCTATGTAAAACCATTTTACCTTTCAAAGGCGCAGTATCAGTCTTGCACATGAAAGTAACCGATTCGCCTTCACTCACTGTTGCAGACTGCGGAAATATCGCGAAGGCTGGGCTTTTCGGTTCTTCGTTTGGAGTTGGAAGAAATACGGAATGAATGAAATGAAAAGTAAAGACAAGTAAAGATAGGAAAAGTAAAGATTAAGATAAGAAAGGAAATAGAATTAAAAGTAAAATTAAAAGTAAAATCGAAATGAGGAACAAAGTTGTCTTCGCCAATTTTTCCGTAATACGGTTGATAATAACTAGCCGATTTCTCATCGAGTATGCTTAACGTGCACAACGAGTAGCTCTCTCCTGCATCGTTGAAAGCTTCGCACGTGTAAGTGCCGGAATCCTCGGAGAATATCTCGGCAATGACTAGCTTGTAGATGTTTTCATTAGTGGAAATCATTGGAAATCTTTGCTAGGCTTAATCTCCTTATTGTTGTGCAGCCACACTACGTCGAACTTTTTCGCACCGATTATTCGGCAACTGAGCGTCACAGTCTCGCCGTCTTTCATATACTTGTTTGTTAAATGGTTCACGATCTTCGGCGATTTGTCATCGCTCTGCTTCTTCCCAGCAGCGTTCTCCACGGCTAAAAACAAATCGGAAGCATGATGCATCTTTCTATGTTTTTTTAACATTAAAAGTTTCTATAACATTAAAAGTTTCTATGTGTGATTTTTATTTTCATCATTTTTATTTTTTAAAATATTTTTTTTTGTTAAAGATACGGTTTTGAAATTTTCTTTTTGTTAATTATGCTTTTTATTCTAATGGAATATTGAAGTCAGAAAATATTGTAAAATTTTATTCTTTATATTATAAAATAAATTTATATTATAAAATAAATGTTAATTTAAGAAAGAAATAGAAAGATAAAAAAACGATTGATATTTCTAATTCTTAGAGGTATGACATAGTAAAGCGATATACTAACGAATAAGTTCTTTCATGGTGCTCCTGGATCGAGATGGACTGCCAATAGAGTCAAGTTTCGAGCCATATTTCTTTATGTTTCGCTTATCAGACGTATCGCTGATTTTAACACTATCCTGAAATTATATATTTAAAAGCAATAATATTGTTTTTTTATTCTTATCGAGAGTCCTTATTTGATTTTATTTTTAAAAAGTATTATGAATACTTGCATCTGTACTTTTAATTATTTTAAGAGGTTTTTCACCTCTGCCGACTTCAAAAAATCGCTAATGATTAATATATTATATATAATATTAATTATTAATATATATTAATTATATATTATATAATTATTATATTATATATTAATTATATAATATATAATTAATATATAAATATATTATATTATTTCGTGTATATATCTTATATGATGAAAATCGTTGTGGAATTCTGTTTGCCATTATATGAAGAAGAGGAGTATCCCAAATTACAACTTACCATGTCATAAACATTAAGAATGATTGGCTCACACGCCATTTTTGGAATCAAATCCTCACTATCTTGTGGCTAACCCAACAACTGGGGAAGGAGAGATTACAGTTAAGGCCTGACGAAAACATCATTGGGAAGTTAGTAAATCCACACAGGATTAAAGTTGATTATTAATATCCTATTATACCTAATAAATAAACATGTAATCTTATTTCATATATTCTATATATATATATATATATATATATATATATATATATTGGAAGAAATAATAAACTTAAATAATCATCCATGCAATCCGATCAAATAATAATGTGTATATATACACACATATATATTGTTATTAAATAGTTTAAGATCAATATAAGTTGGAAATTATCAAATATCAATCTTTAAATTCTTTGTAAATTTTGCAACTATATATATATATATATATATATATATATATATATATGTATGTATGTATGTATGTATGTAATTGTCTAATAATAAATAGTTGATTAGAAATATGATTCAAAATTATAATATATGTATAGTTCTCTAGATATGTTATTTTTTTAATTGACAAATTTTCATTTTTATTCGATTTGGAACTGATCTTTCTAGAGTGACATAATAAGAGTACGTAGATAAGATAAAAGAATAATATCTTTGTTCTCTGATAAAATGAAAAATAAAACTTACCTGCAAAGTATAGACACAAACATGAATTACACTCCGAAATTATTACAAAATCAAACTCGCCGCGAACGTCAACATCGTTGGCCACCATTCGGACGTGCAGAAAAAGAATAATAGTAGTATGCAACTTATTAATACTGTTTCCTTTTTAATTTTAATATACGCGTATTTATTATTATATACCCGAGAGGTCTAACCAAAAACACTACCGTGTTTACATCAATTTTATCGATCCAATGGATAAATCAGGTCGATAAATCAGGGTCACTGCAGGACCCAGCGAACATTGATTCGCTAGATTCTACAATAACCCTGACTTATCAGTCTGATAATCCGCTGAGTCGATAAGATTAATAATGACATCTCGTGACAGACGTTGCAGCCGTACAAAGGCGACGATAATGACGTTTCTTAAAGTAAAAATTTCCAAATCGGACTTTGTGTAGCAATATCTCTGCTTGTAGGGCATGTAGCAGAAAAATAAAAATATTTTTATTATGCAAGTCGGACTCAAGTTATCGATCAAGTCTACTTAAAACTTGATCAATATAGCCGTTATTGAGATTCGATAATTTCAGATGCTCGAACCTCGACGACTCGCGTATAGTCACACGGCAATGTTCTCGGTTGACTTGACACCCGAGACACTACCGTGTCTCCTGATATCGAGTATTTCTCGAATATCCGGATATCCGGGTAATACCCGAGATAATCAGTTACATAAATATTCGGATATTCGCGAGTATTTTGGGAATTCCGAATATCTAGTTACCCGAGTAATACTCATGAATTTTGATAAATAGGTGGATACTTGGGTACCCGGATATAGAGATAACTCGATTTATATTGACAGTCCTAATATATTGTTCTGTAAAGGCCATGTTTGTGCTTATGTTACATTCTATTAAAGATAATATAGATTTATAATTTTACATACTACGCCACGCGTATACATACATACGTACATATGTGCATACGTACAATGCGATGGAATGATTCGCGAGGTCACAGTAGCGCGTAACATTACCGACATTGAGTCGATAACTGCGTGTGCGCGAATTTTATTAGAATATCAGCAATTATAAAAATAATAGGTAATCTTTTTTAGAGTTCTATTCTTTTTCTTTTTAGTAAAATTTAAATTTACATATTACATTACAATTTACATATTACATTTTATTTATATATTTATATATTTTTATTGTTATTTATTCCTTGTTTAAAAATGTACGCGTAAAACCGTACGGTACAACATGGTAAAAGTAAAAGTAATTGTAAAATACAACTAAATATGATTTTATTTTATTTTTAATTTTAGATAAAAAATATTGCATTGAATTTTATTATGTTCTTTCCATTGCGTATACAATTAGACATATATCTATATATAAATTATATCTCCGTCATATATCGCTTTTTAAACTAAGTATTCACTTCACTGGACTAAATACTGAGTCCTAGTATTATTTACACAGTTCTTTTCATAACTATCAAATGATTCTTTTCAGAACAAATTATTTGATCAAGAAACACACTTAGCATAATGGTTTTACGTGTATTTTTAAACAAGGAATAAAAATATTTAAATTTTAAATATTTAAATTTTATTGGAAAAAAATAGAATCTTAAAAAAGCGTTACCTATTATTTTTATAATTGTTGATATTCTAATAAGATTTGCATGCACGCGATTATTTTCTAAATGTCGGTAATGTTACGCGCTATTATGACTTCGCGACCATTGCACCGAATTGTACATACGTACACGCACTGGCAAGAATTGTACATACGTACACGCACTGGCACGCACTGGTATCCTGCGATCGGCACGCGGCCGCTACACATACACGCGAAGCGCGTACGTCCATGTCTCCGCGAAGCGCGAAGGAAATCGCGGAGCGAAGGGAAAAATTAGTGGGGCAATTCGATGTTGCAGCCTTAACGCGAGACGCGCGATCGAGAGAGAAAACATAATCGAATGTGATTTCGATATCCCTTCGCTGTCTCACACTCAATACTAATGCGAGTGAGAAATGGGTATCTCTATACGTCGTGCTTTCCTTTCTTTCCCTCTCGTTCTGATTAATTATTAATTATTTAATGATTATGTATTTATTTAATTGATTATTTAAATATGATTATTAATTGTTTAAATATCACGTAATAATTTTTTTGTTATATATTTTTAAAAAAGTTATGTGTAAAATTACAACTATCATTGCGCATTTGGACATTGAATGTCTTACGGCTATCTCAAGCAACCGATATTAAAAATTATTTAATAAAGTAATGAATTCGTGAAACTGTATTAAAAAATAAGGAAGATTATATTCAATAATAATAAAAAGTTATTATAAATAAAAATGTGAAAATAATATGAAAATAATTATTAAAATAAGTATTTTCGAAATGAATATTATGTTGTAAATTTAAAATTTGAATTTGCAATAATGTGATTATAAAAAGTATTATTTTTATACGTTATTTCACATTCAATTATATCATTTTTATACACATACTTTTAATTGTAAATATAATTCTACAATTTTATTTACGACACAAGAAGTTAACTTTATTTCAACACTACAAATTTATAAATGCATGGAAAATTACAATGAATTCTTCAAACCCATAATGACAATGTAATTTTATATATAATTTATTTTTTAAATGTATAATAGAAGAATTATTACGCAACCATAATTAAATAATCAATTAAATCAATAATTAGATAATCATTAAGTAATCTATAATTATTTTCTTCTCAGAACACGAAATTTTAGCAGCAATTTCTGTTACTGATCTTCCGACCTGAGCTTGTCCAACAATACCTATTTCCGGACACAAGTTTCAAGGCACACAATTCGTATCACAATTCGTATCACAATAATCGCGTCCGTTCAATGCTATGACACCACGATAAGTAATTCAATAAGAGAAAAGTAGTTGAGAAGTCGAGGAAAACAGTTGAAAAACAATCGCGGTCTTCTAGCAGTAAAACAATAAACAAAGAAATAAAAAAAAGGACGCGCGGAAGCGATGGTTGATTAAGACATATAAACTGTGATTTCAAAAATAAGACAGATTATATTCAATAACAATAAAAAATTATTAATAAATAAAAATGTGAAAATTAAAATAAATATCTAGTGAATAAGATGCCTGCCCGGGAAGCAGGCGATCCAGGTTCGATCCCTGGCTGAGGTGATATTTCTCGCAATATATATTTTCGATGGGGGGGATAATAAAAAGGATTTTAATTGATATCAATAATATTGATCATCGAATTATTATAGAGTCACTACGTTGAAAGTTTGCTAAACCAAAGCGGCACGTAGTTGGTAATATAATTAATTAAATTTATTTCATATTAAAAAAAAAAGACTTTAGCAACCAAGATTCTGCTTGCCATGTTTCGCGTTGTAGTTTGTTAGTTAACATGTACTCGGGCTATATCTATGTATTGTTTAAAATAAATATGTTTGAAATGAATACTATATTGTAAGTTTAAAATTTAAATTTGTAATAATATAATTATAAAAAGTATTATTTCTAGACGTAAAAGTATTATTTCACGTTACATTATATTGTATCATTTCTACACACTTACATTTAATTGTAAATGTAATCCTACAATCTTATAGCACAAGAAGTTTATTTGCACGTTGCAAATTTAAAAATGCGCGTAAAATTGTTACATGAGTCTTCAAATTAGCAATAATAGTAATTTTAGATTGTAATTTTATGCATAACTTCTTTTTAAAAGTATTATTTTTATACATTATTTCACGTTCAATTATATCATTTTTATACACATACTTTTAATTGTAAATGTAATACATTCATTTCTACAATCTTACTTACGACACAAGAAGTTAACTTTATTTCAACACTACAAATTTATAAATGGGCGAAAAACTATTACAATGAATTCTTCAAACTCACAATGACAATGTAATTTTATATATAATTTATTTTTTAAATGTATAATAGAAGAATTACTACGCAATCATAATTAAACAATTAATTAAATCAATAATTAAATAATCATTAAATAATTATAGATTACTTAATAATTATCGCGATATTTAACGCGATATTTAAACAATTAATAATCATATTTAAATAATCAATTAAATAAATAAATAATTATTAAATAATCAATAATTAATCAGAACGAGAGGGAAACAAAAGAAAGCGCAACGTATAGAGACACCATGGTCTCTCATCACGCACTAGTGTCGAGTGTGTGAGACAACAAAGGGACCGAAATCGGTATCACGTTCGATTATGCTTTCTCTCTCGATCGCGCATCTCGCATTAAGGATGCAACATCGAATTGCTCCTTCGCGTTCCGGGGAGACACAGACGTACACGCTTCGCGTGTATGTATCAGCCGTGCGCCGAGCGCAGGACACCATTCCTGCCGGTGCGTGTACACACGTACACACGTACACACGTACACACATATACACACACACACACACATACACGCGCACGCACGCACGCACGCACGCACGCACGCACGCACGCACGCACGCACGCACGCACACACACACACACACACACACACATTGTCGCGCTCGCGGCAGTCACGATCTCGCGTTACTCAGGAAAGCCGCGCGCGAAATAACAACACTTCTTTTCAAAATATTGGAACTTTATTATTAAGGCAAATGAAATGAAATTATTACACCGCAGGCACACGTCCGTTCGCCTCGTCATCTCCGCGTGAAATAACAATGTATAAATAGCGTATTGTTAAGAACCATCAACAACACATCGTCAGAGGACGATCCTCGTTTGTAATATCGATTTTCCTAGTATTGATTTTTCAGGGGCAACGACGAGCGGAACACCGCTCGATCATAACAATATATATAATATTAGGTACACAAACAAGTTCTGAGCTTTTTTTTGTAAAATTCAATCTTTATTCAAAAACAAACAAAAAAATATTAATCAGCGAAATATTCCCCGTTTGCATCAACGACCTTTTGCCATCTTTCGGGTAGCTTACGAATTCCTTGACGATAGAAGCTCACCGGCTTCGAAGCGATAAAGTCATCAATGCATTTTCGTATCTCTTCAAATCTCATGAAATGTGTATCAGCCAAATGATGCTGCAGCGACCGGAATAGGTAATAATCGGAAGCCGCCATGTCTGGACTATATGCCGCGTGCGGGAGAAGTTTCCAGTCTAACGCAAAGATATGGTCCTGAGTCGCTTTCGCAACATGTGGTCGAGCATTGTCATGAAGCAAGATCACTTTACGACATCCTTGGCTAGTAAATGACCTCTTTTCTTCTAATGCATCGCTCAAATTGGTCAATTGTTGTTGGTAGCGGTCTGCCGTGATTGTTTCACCCGGTTGTAACAACTCGTAATACAACACACTTTTCCAATCCCAGATACAGAGATATCAGATACAGAGCAAAACCTTCTTGGCGTGAATATTGGGCTTTGGCGTCGATGTCGAAGGTTGACTAGGATCAACCCATGATTTTCTACTTATTTTTTAGGGTTATCATAAAGAATCCACTTTTCATCGCCTGTAATGATTTTGTGCAGAAAATCTTTTTTCCGGAACTTTGAAAGCAAAATGAGTGCAGTGTCACGCCGATAATTTTTGTTGTCTTCGGATAATTCATGCGGAACCCATCTGCCTTCCTTCTGAACCTTTCCCATCGTATGTAAACGTACGGAAATGGTTTGCTGCGTAACGCCAAGCTGTTCTGCAAGCTTCTTTTCAGTTTGCGCAGAGTTTATATCCAGCAGTGCTTGCAATTCGTCCGTTTTAATCTTTTGAGAGCGTCCAGCACGCGGTTTATCTTCAAAACTGAAATCTCCTTGGCGAAATTTTTGATACCATCTTTTACATGTAGTATGACTTACAGCGTTCTCTCCATATGTAGCACAAATCATTGCAGTGGCTTCAGCAGCATTTTTCTTCAGATGAAACGCGAAGTGGATGGAAAATCGAATATGCTCTTTTGTTATTGCCATCGTGAACACTACTGATTTTTGAGGTTATGTGCATCAAACGCCAAACCGTATGGTATTTTAGAAGGCCAAATATCAACGCTTTAAAACCGCAAAAGGGCGGGAAGATATATAACATTTAAATAGTTATTTTGGTTGTATGAAATCTAAAGCTCAGAACTTTTTTGTACACCTAATATATAAAATATTAGAAGTGGAAAATAATGCGTTACTTATTAACACTAACATTGTTACCATTAAAGTTGTAACATCATTATCAAATAGTTACTATAAAAGGAAACGTTACGATAGCGGTTATATGTTTCATCAAATATCGCACCGGTGCATCAAAATATGCACTGTACCGTGGCCACCTAGTAGGCTCAACAAACCATCAGGCATAAAGTGCTTTGCACCAACTTTAATCTTTTCTAAATTTACGTGTTTACGAAAACACGCGATGACGTCGTATACACGATGACATATATACAACTGTTTGCTGTGGGTAGGAACACGTTCCACGCCGAACCGCCGAATACAGTCGAACGTTGCCGCCGTGACGCACAAACGACAAACGAAACCGAATAACGCCAGGCTAATTAAAGATAAGATAAAAGAGCTTATCGGAACGGCGGCGGCTTAATTATCGCTCACGATCCGATCCGAATCCGACCGAATCTATCCGAATATCGGATCATGGCAGTAAAGCCGTCCTTGGCTCCGAGAAATCAGATCTTCCTTGAATCGAGTCTCGTTTCCACGAGCCGATCTCCGCTCCTAAAGAACTCAGCAACCTGAGGTGAGAGCAATCCGCTCCCGCCAGGAAATTACCCGCGGACTGATCAAATCCACAGAAACCTCCACATCCTAGCCGACGGAAGAATTACACGAGATAAGGGTTGTTCCCTGTCTCCACTCGAGATTATCAGTGCCGTTGAGCTTGATATCGTTTTCTTTTACCAGCCCGAGAAAGCAAGTCGAAGTGAGGGCAACCTGCCTCCGCCCGGAAGTTGCCCGCCGTCTGCGTCTCCGCTGTAAGATCCTAATTCTATTAACCTAATTCTATCAATTGTTACGCGTCGCGCCGCGAACGCAATTAGTCCGGGAAGGGGACAAACCCGGCGGTACGCCTCGCCGCAAATTGGGCTCGCGTTACCACGATATAAAAAGTAGCGTCGCGCGTTACTAGGCACGCGAGACTATCAACACCGCGGCCATCATTACCTATTGTCATCCGAGCGCTAATGATATCTGTTGACTCGCAAGAGGCTATGAATCCGCAATGCGCGACTCGCAAATCGCACGAAGCGCGTGCATAACTAAATCAATGCTAATTGTGTCTGCGACATAATATCGGTTAAACACTGCAACTTACACATATCTCTTGTACCTACTCTGACACTTGTACAGTCAACATCTTGTACTTAAATTAATTTTTAATAAATTGATTATTAAATTGTAAACGGATTTCTTCGCAATTAATTAACCGAACCCGTACGACCGGCGAGCTATTCCGTGCTCAAACTATACACCCGATTCGGACGGGGAAAACTAGTTTTAGTGTCATGTAATGTGTTATTTTCCATTCGTGAAGAAATGTACATATTTATATGTACATATTATGCCTAAGAAAATAATTATATGACACAGAGTAGATAACTGGAAGAACTGGAAAAAATAATATTTATCATTTTCCTTCCCCTCTGTTTTGTTCTTATTGCTTTCTATCGATTTCCTCATCAGCTTCTTTTCCATGGTCGCATTACAAATTAAGACAAATTAATTATGTTCGTTAGGCTTTATTCAAACAAATTAATATGGTTACAATAATCAAAAATTATTATTAAATGCATATGCTTATTGTACTTTTATAAATTTGTTGGTTAAGTTTTTACACCGATACAGCAATACCGTTCGCGTTCACTTTGGACATCTTCACACTGTAAGCGCTCACGCTGTCGCTGCCCTACCTGGATAGAATTTGCAAATTATGAACGCGAATTATGACGTCATGATGACGTCATGAATGCGTGTTATGAGTGCTTACCAAAGCGAACGTCATAAGCGATGCTTATAAGCGCTTACAAAGTCCAAAGTAAACGCATACGTAATAATGCAGTATAGTTAATTACTTGGATATTGTAAGCGCTATATTTTATCATCAATCTGATAAAGGAATGATTCGTTTTCGGAATTATTTACGGAAGTAATTTATTTTCCATGATAATTTAATAATTATTATTAAGGATCCACTTCCATCATATTTCATTTAGCTATATCCTCTTTGCTTATAAATTATAAAAATAATTATAAATCATAAAAATACTTATACAATATTATACAATACTTACAAAATTTATAAAAATTCAAATCTTTTATGATTATAATATATACTGTTTTATATCATATAATTATTTTATATTATCATTTTATATTAATAATTTATGTTAATAAATTATTCATATTGATATTATTTGTTTCATTAATTATAATATGTATTATTTCACATAATATACTTCTTTTTACCAGGTGTATGCATAAGTTTTTTCCGGTTTTTTAGTAAAAAAAGACATGTAATTTTCAAGGGAAATTAATTTTTTTTTTATTCAAAATATTGGCCATCGGCTTCTACACATTTCGCCCATCTTTCAGGTAATTTATGAATACCATGCCAGAAAAACTGCTTGTCTTTTGCGGCAAACCATTCGTCGAGCCATTTTCCAACTTCCTCGAAATTGCTGAAGTGCTGCTCTGCGAGCGCGTGCCCCATTGATGCGAAGAGGTGATAGTCAGATGGCGCCAGGTCTGGAGAGTACGGCGGGTGCGGAAGGATGTCCCATCCAAGCGATTTCAAAGTGTCTTTCACTGGTTTTGCTGTGTGAAACGGCGCATTATCGTGTAACAAAATCACTTTGCCATGTCTTCTGGCCCATTCCGGTCGTCTTTCGATTAATGCGTGGTTTAAATTAATCATTTGTTGGCGATAGCGTTGTGTATTAACGGTTTCGCCGGGCTTCAAGAGTTCATAATACACAATACCGCTCTGGTCCCACCAGACACAGAGCATGGTCTTCTTGCCGAAGCGATTTGGCCTTGGTGTTGATGGACCGGCTTCGCCAGGTGAAAGCCACGATTTTTTCCGCTTCGGGTTTTCAAAATAAATCCATTTTTCGTCACCCGTCACAATTCGATACAAAAATGATTTCCTTTCGTGGCGTTGAAGCAGCATTTCATAAGTGACTTTGCGATTTTCCATTTGACGTTCATTCAAATCGTGTGGGACCCATTTACCGAGTTTATTGATCTTTTTCATTGCTCGTAAACGTCTGCTGATTGTTTCTTGTGATAC
Organism: Pogonomyrmex barbatus; assembly: GCF_055798465.1. Lineage (NCBI taxonomy): Eukaryota > Metazoa > Arthropoda > Insecta > Hymenoptera > Formicidae > Pogonomyrmex > Pogonomyrmex barbatus. The sequence continues at coordinate 2,851,976 of NW_028297149.1, forward strand.
ATGTAATGCTTCTGCTAATTGCCGTTGAGTTTGAGTTGGGTCATCATCCAATAACTCCTGCAATTGCTCGTCTTCGCATTTTTTTTGTGGTCTACCAGAGCGCTCACTGTCTTTCACATTGAAATCACCATTTTTAAATTGTCGAAACCATGTCTCACATGTTCTAATCGATGGAGCGTGTTCACCATATGTTTCTACCAGCAAACGATGACTTTCAACAGCCTTTTTCTTTTGATTAAATAAAAAAAGCAATGCGTGCCGCAAATGTTCTTTTTCAGGCACAAAACTCGACATGATCACTGAACGATAAAACAAAGACGCTAGTTTTTGGCGGACTCAACTTGTGTGTGTTTGTAGTTTTAAATGTCAGACGAACAAAATGATGTATGTGTCAAATTAATACGCTGCGTACTTTTCGCTGGCAACATCTCTTAGTTAAACCGGAAAAAACTTATGCATACACCTGGTATAATTATAATACATAGCAGCAAAAATATAATTGTTAAAAAAGCTTTACAGAAATTTTTATTTTTATTTTTATAGATAAAATCTCTCTTGGAATTAATGTTTGCCGAGTGGAAAATGTTAAAGTCGAAAAAGGAAATAAATATTATGGAAGAATATGCCAAGAAAGGGAAACAGTATAGTATATTTTATGCTGGTAAGATATTAATTTATGTATCAAATGTACAAATTAATAATTCAAAATTTTCGGGTAAATTAAAAATTTATTTTAAAAGAAAGCAAAACAAATTTTTCAATCAAAATATTCGCCGTTGCTTTCTATCTTATTATAAGCCATCTTTCGAACTGTTTATGAATTTCATTTTGGAAAAATGCAATGTTTTTAGATGTGATAAAGTCAGCAAGTCATTTTTGTACCTCATTCATTAATTGGGAATGCGTGTTACATTAATCGGACAAAGCGTGATATGTCAACAAATGATAATCCAAAGAAGCTTGTTGTGATAAATACGTCGGATATTGCAAAACATCCCAGACAAGATTTATTATGATGTCTTTTGTAAAATAACATAGTGTTATCATGCAGTAGTTTCATAGAATGTTTTCTTTTATCAATATCTTCAAGTCACAATCATTTTCATTTCAATTTCTGATTCAAGGAGATTGGAAATAATATTAATACAAGTTCGATGTAACTGTTTCACTCAATTCCAGTAGCTTACAACAAATAATGTCTTTGATATCTCATTGGAGCAAAAATTTGTTTCTGAAACATTTAAGTTTTGTAACTGATGTTTACATGATTTGCCCATGATTATTATCTTAAATTTCAATAAACTTTGTATTCATAAAATTTGGGATTTACTCACAAAAATTGAGAGGATAATGTATTAGCCTAAAGTGTTATGTTACAATACGTTATAGATTCCCTTTAAATTTTGATATCATTGCGAGAAAAAACCTACATGTACAAAACTGATTTTAAAAATAAAAATTAGTACTTTAAGATATCGTTTGCGAAATTAGCAGAAAAAATTTCGTTGTTAGCAATAAATCGATAAACGTAATCAAAATCACTATTTTTGGAATATTGAAACCAATTTATTTCGATAATCTGACGTAATAGATTAATTCTATGACAGGATTCGCATTCAACGCACAAAATTATATAAGAAACTTTTTTTCAAAACGCAGAAACATGTATAATTGCTCTGTGCTCTTTTTAAGTTAATATGAGGCTCTGAATCATCTTTGTCGCATTTTCGAGGGTCTTCAGGATGTTATTTATCGATTAACTGAAATCGTTTTTAAATTGCTTAAATCAAAATGTGCACATATCACATGATACAACGTCTTTGCCGAAGAAAAAAACAATTAATTTATATGTTTTTATAACATTTTTTTCCTTGTTATTCATAAAGAATACACTGTCGAGTATGCACTTCATCTGTTGCTATTGTTATGTCCAAACCTTAGGATTTCCTTACTCAAAAGATAGAGAGTTTATTATTTAAAATAATGGAATTGTAGGAGGGAATAAGGAAAGGTTAACGGAAAGACATACAGGCAACTTCTCGCTCCTCACGCGGTAAGCGATCAGAACGAGTCGTTCGCGCATTAAGGTCCTCGAAATGAGATCAACATTACGTTGCGATGCTATAATGCTTCCCTCGAGAACAGCGCGAACGTTAGTCCGTTAATTCGAGTCAAGGAATTAAATTCTTCTAACTCGGGATCGGACCTTGTGCGATCTTCGTTGGAATGATCTTAATTTAAGTGAAAAACACGAATTTTACTCTTAACATCAAATTTTAATTAAACAAATAAAACAAATACAATACTACGTAATTTTATAAACAAATCAGAGTAAAAATTGATTGGAAGTCACATTAAAAAAATAATAATAATAATAGAACTTATGATTAATGTTTAAGGATGAATGTAGTTGTGTCTTAACATTGTGTGTGTGTGTGTGTGTGTGTGTGTGTGTGTGTGTGTGTGTGTGTGTGTGTGTGTTGGAAATAGGGGTGAGAGAAGGAAGTTTCGTGTGGGTTTAACGGATCTCTCGGATGACCTCGGATTTTGATAGTCGGAGAGGGAACATTTTGAAAAGAATCGGACAGGGACTAAAAATGGATAAGGAACTCCGGGAATGTATGCATAAGTTTTTTCCGGTTTTTTAGTAAAAAAAGACACGTAATTTTCAAGGGAAATTAATTTTTTTTTATTCAAAATATTGGCCATCGGCTTCTACACATTTCGCCCATCTTTCAGGTAATTTATGAATACCATGCCAGAAAAACTGCTTGTCTTTTGCGGCAAACCATTCGTCGAGCCATTTTCCAACTTCCTCGAAATTGCTGAAGTGCTGCTCTGCGAGCGCGTGCCCCATTGATGCGAAGAGGTGATAGTCAGATGGCGCCAGGTCTGGAGAGTACGGCGGGTGCGGAAGGATGTCTCATCCAAGCGATTTCAAAGTGTCTTTCACTGGTTTTGCTGTGTGAAACGGCGCATTATCGTGTAACAAAATCACTTTGCCATGTCTTCTGGCCCATTCCGGTCGTCTTTCGATTAATGCGTGGTTTAAATTAATCATTTGTTGGCGATAGCGTTGTGTATTAACGGTTTCGCCGGGCTTCAAGAGTTCATAATACACAATACCGCTCTGGTCCCACCAGACACAGAGCATGGTCTTCTTGCCGAAGCGATTTGGCCTTGGTGTTGATGGACCGGCTTCGCCAGGTGAAAGCCACGATTTTTTCCGCTTCGGGTTTTCAAAATAAATCCATTTTTCGTCACCCGTCACAATTCGATACAAAAATGATTTCCTTTCGTGGCGTTGAAGCAGCATTTCACAAGTGACTTTGCGATTTTCCATTTGACGTTCATTCAAATCGTGTGGGACCCATTTACCGAGTTTATTGATTTTTTCCATTGCTCGTAAACGTCTGCTGATTGTTTCTTGTGATACATATAATGTTTCTGCTAATTGCCGTTGAGTTTGAGTTGGGTCATCATCCAATAACTCCTGCAATTGCTCGTCTTCACATTTTTTTTTGTGGTCTACCAGAGCGCTCACTGTCTTTCACATTGAAATCACCATTTTTAAATTGTCGAAACCATGTCTCACATGTTCTAATCGATGGAGCGTGTTCACCATATGTTTCTACCAGCAAACGATGACTTTCAACAGCCTTTTTCTTTTGATTAAATAAAAAAAGCAATGCGTGCCGCAAATGTTCTTTTTCAGGCACAAAACTCGACATGATCACTGAACGATAAAACAAAGACGCTAGTTTTTGGCGGACTCAACTTGTGTGTGTTTGTAGTTTTAAATGTCAGACGAACAAAATGATATATGTGTCAAATTAATACGCTGCGTACTTTTCGCTGGCGACATCTCTTAGTTAAACCGGAAAAAACTTATGCATACACCTGGTGTATAGGGATGATGTCATCGGGGCAGTTTGTGGTTACAAAATTTCGGAGTTCAATTAGGTTAACAGATTCGGGGCCTATGTAAAAGTTTCCGGAGAGAAAGTCTCGGTGATTATAGGGAACTGGGATAAGATGTCTTGGAATGTGAGCTCTTCCCCGAAGAATACCAGTGGTATCGGTGGAACCTCTCCAAAGAATTCCACGCTCGACATGGATTCGCTGGTGAAGGTGGGGTTTGTGGGTGAGGTGTCGAGGCTCGCGAAAGTGAGGGAGAGGTTTCCGGATTGACAGGGGACGGAGTGCGAGGCGTTGAGACTCACAAGGGCGAAGGGGAGGTTCTGTGGAGAATAGGGGACGGAATGCGTTGAGACTTGCGATGGTGACGGGAAAAAGACGTGCGTCGTAAGTTCTTCAGGTGGAGAAACGCGAGATCTGTCTTCGGACAATGGTGAGGTTCCGACGCTCGAGTTGGTGGACTTAAGGAATTCTTGGTAAGCCTAACAGATTTCGCGCCCGCTATCTAGCTTTCCGCCTTAGACGCCTCACGATTTTGCGGTTAATTCTTGGGTTGTTCACTATCAAATTTCTAGCGGATGTCTGGATTGCAAAGATACAGAAAGGAAACCGAAAAAGAAATGAATAATTTGACTTACTTTTGGATGTGCTGTGATGATGGTCCGCACTCGTCCGCCGGAACACTCTTACTCGGATTAAAATTGTGAAATGAAAAAAAGATGTTCAAGAACACTGGCGAGGTTCCAGGGAACACTATGAGAATTCGGGATAGCAGAGAGAGAGAGAGAGAGAGAGAGAGAGAGAGAGAGAGAGAGAGAGAGAGAGAGAGAGAGAGAGGGAGAGGGAGAGAGGGAGGGAGAGAGAGAGAGAGAGAGAGAGAGAGAGAGAGAGAGAGAGAGAGAGAGAGAGAGAGAGAGAGAGAGAGAGAGAGAGAGAGAGAGAGAGAGAGAGAGAGAGAGAGAGAGAGAGAGAGAGAGAGAGAGAGAGAGAGAGAGAGAGAGAGAGAGAAAGAGCTTCGATCAGTGTTATCGTTTATATAGGATTTTTGGAGGAACGGAGAGGTTCTAGAACGTGTCCCTTACATCTAATCAAATGTTTGGATTTTAGGCTTTAATGGTCGTTTAGCGTATTAAAATTAATCTTATCTGCCAAAGTAATACATATTATGAAAAATACTTCTCGGCTTTTCCGGATTAGTTAAGTTAAGTCTCCGCCCCGAGTTGGGAGAAAGATAAATTTTTGGTTTTGCAAATAAGATAGAAAAAGGTTTACGGCTTTCGTTACGTGATGGAATGTTGACCATTTATTGCTTTATATTATAAATTCGCTAGATAAATTTTTATCTTCGTTAAACTTTCCTGTCTTGTCGATGCCGAGACTATTTGTTTAAGAGAAATAAGCAATATTGTTTTTCACCGAGAAATAAATCCTTCGAGATTGTTCGAGACCTTTCAAAATTGTTCGAAAGAGAGGAATCGTGGAGTACGTAGGACGTAACACTATTTTTGCTTACTAAATTGAATAATTATGTAGAGTTTTTCGTTAAACTTAAATATCATTTTTAATAACTATATGTCACACTACATAACCGCAAAAAATGAGAAAGTTAATTAATTTTTTTTTTAACTGTAAAACGGTTTTATTTTTCCCGCGCCGATAGACTTCAGTCTACGTGGGGAAGGGAGAGTGAGAGATACATAGAGAGAGAGAGAGAGAGAGAGAGAGAGAGAGAGAGAGAGAGAGAGAGAGAGAGATTCGTGTGGATTAGTCTTTATTTGATCAAAGATAATAATATAAATAATTTATAAATAATTGTTCTGGCGACGTATCTTGATATATGACCGATAAACAGATCGGTTGTTAGCGATGTAATATAATTCTTTTCGCTTTGTGTCTTCACTCGGGCGGTCGAGATCTGACTGTTACGCGCGCGTTAGTTTGGTGGCGCGCGCGATACTCATGTGTTTGTCGCGAGCTGTCAACGAACAGTTTTCTATAAAGTGTGAATAGCGCCTCGACATTATTCAGATCGGCGGATTGTAACAGAGTTACAAGTACTGAACTTCTTGAATTACTAAAACTACTGAAATACTAACAGAGTTACAAGTACTGAGGTATTTATCCGGAGGACAAACGGAAGATATGCCGTTGTCGAATGTACTCGATCATGTTGAGGACGCCTCACACTTGTGACTACTTGCTGGGTATTTCGACTATCTCTTAAACTTTTCCCTTATGAAGCGTTGCTTTCAACTTTCGGAATGAATGATTCTTTTGAAGAGTGAACCTCTTTTATCCGAAATCACATTTCGGCATGAATTCGGATTCGGGAGATAGCTCCGCTTTTACAGGGATGATAAAAAATATTGCGGAATATGTGCGGTATTTGGAATAGGATTAGGATTCGGAGAGAGGTAAAGAAACAGGAATTTAGTAGCGCGATACTTGGCGCAGTGCGAGGAGTACGCTTCCTCCGTGACGTATTTGGTACGGCGCGGGGAGCGTGCCTGCTCCGTGACGCGATGTTTGGCGCGGCGTGTGTTCCATGTAAACAGCCGCGAAATTGCCGAAATCGCTCGCGAATTTTTCGAAGTACTTTGAAGAATTCTTTGATATAGATTAAAAATTTGCGCAAATATCGGTTTGCAACATCATACTCCAACGTCGCACTCCATTTGGAGATCGGCAGTCCTCGATGGTTGATCGGTCGAGGGAAATTAGTCGGGAAGAGAGGATGCTTTGTTACAACTGTTTAAACAAATTTGAATTATTTGATTATTTCATTTGTGCCTGATAATCAATATATAGAAGATTATACAAAATTAACAACACAAACTTTTTCAATATTGATTCATTAATCTATTTGTTCAATTGCAATTAAATTTAAAATTTGTGTTGTTCAGGCATTTGTAACAAGATTATTCAAATTACTACCTGATGAGCGGATACCTGCTGATTTTCGTTGTAGTACTATGCGTGGTAGTCTACTGTCCATCATCCTCTCTACATGATTACGCCAGTTTCTTCTTCTCTGTCTCCTCCATTTCACTATATTTCATACACTACATTGTTTTCGGATGTCGTCGTTTTTCTTAAGCATCCTGCTATTATTATTGCTTTGCTGATTTGATTCCTCATCAGGTCATAGCAGCTTGACACATGTCCACGCCAAGATAAACGGCATCACTTGCTTGGGTTTATCTTGTACGACGAATTTATATTTTACTGGTTCTCTTGATGGTCATGTTTTTGATCTCTTGAATAGAGATACTTATGTTGACTAGCTTGCCAAAATTTGAGAAGTTATCTCTATAAGTTATCTTCGTTTTCCGCCAGCAATGCAGCATCATCTGCGTAGCATATCATGCAGATTTTCTTATTATTCATTTTGTAACTTAAGTTTAGGGAAGCCACTTCTTTTATAATTTTGTCCATTAGAAAGTTGAACAACAGCGGACTGAGGCTCTTCCATTTTATTATCTTAATAATTATATTTGGTGATCTTAATTTTATAAAAAGAGGCTAAAAAGAGAGAGTGTGTGCCACGACGAGGTCCGACCACAAACCAGTCGTAAAAATCCGTAATTATTTTTGTAAAAATCATCTCAGCCAGGAATCGAACCTAGATCTCCTGCTTACTGGGCAGGCATCTTATCCTTTTGACTACAAAGGCGTGATGACATTATCGCAAATAACGTATTTAGAATAACACGTCGACAATTTAATGATACACACACATATATACATACTACAGAATACATGTATACATGTATATTCTCGAATCCCCACGACCGGTACTCCAGAGAGATGATGGTCCTATTCTCTCGATAGATGCAGGTCGGACCGCAGCGGCGACACTAGATATATTTCCGGTGGTGCAGTTGTCAACTTTAATTCTTATTGTATTGTTGATGTTTAAATTGCGTGTAGTCTTTACTATGTCCGAGAGTATTTTTCTCTTCGTTAACGTTTTTATGATGTCACTCAGCCCTGTCAAATGCTTTAGTCAGGTCAACGGAGCATATGTGTGCAGATGTGTTGTACTCTATTGTTTTTTCTTTTATTTGTTTCATAATAAATCATCATGTGGTACCTGTTGTCGAGTTATCTTTTTTAAACCCTTTAAAACCTTGCTGTTCTTCTCTATGTGTTCATTTCTAGTTTCTCTTTCAATGTGCTTGTGAATAATTTCATTGTGATGCTTAGGAGAGTTATTTCCCTGTAGTTTTCTGGTTAGGTTTTTATCCTTTTTTAAAAATGGGAAATGTTATACTGGAATGCCCTTTTTTTGATATCTCTGATATCGCTAGGATCTTGTTGAATAGTATTGTCAGCTTGCTTGCCAGTTCCTGTCTACCATATTTAAGCAATTCGTTTGATATATTATCCGGTCTAGGTACTTTCCTGTTTTTCAGCCTGCTTATTCCTATTATTATCTCCGCTTCAGTAATGGTGGTGCTGTCTGTTGTTAGATATCCTTCTATTTTCTCTGAATCTTCTGTGTCATAAAGCTCCCGAAAATATTTTTTCCACGTTACCAGGAGTACTGCTCTTGTTTATACAAACTCGTTTACAGGTTTTTTTCTGCTTTTGAGCATCTTCCATACTTTCCTTTGTTTTATAATTGTGCGCCATTATGTGCACTCTGTCCATGTCGCTGGTAAACTTGATCCAATGTTCTTTTTGATTGTTTTAATTCTCGAATTTATTCTATTCCTGGTTTCTACATATTTCTGTATTGTTCTTGTGTTGAGAGAACTTTTGTATGTTACTCTTCCTCTTTAATACCGCAAGGTCCTTGATCTCTTAGCAAAACCACTGGTACTGTATAATTTAAGGATGTAAAAACCCGACTCTCTCATGTGAGTTTCGTTGATCCCTAGTATTTCAATATTATTGGATTTCTGTTCTTTGTCGATGATTTCTCCCTTTCTAGCCTGAAGAAGGCTTCAGACATTTCACGTCTCTAATTTCATCTTTTTACGTAACGATGCACTTTGATTTACTATTCGGTTTGTCAGAGTTACTAGTAGCTTCCTGCCCACACCGAGCTTGGAGCATCACCGCAGCAACACATCTCACACCATGCAACCTGAACTCGATATGGCGCCAGATGGTCCCTGGATCGCATATATATCTTCTCTCTTTTTCTATTTTCAGCTTTTATAACGAATTTCCTGAGAGAATAGTGCAGTGGTTTCTCCTTGTCTTCTGCACTGCAACGCTTTAGTTTAGTTATATAGATACCACAATTTCGGTAATAAATTGTTTGACGTAACAGCATATATCACGTAAAGATGAGAGTGGAATCGAGGAGATGACTGCTCTTACATGCATTCATATATTGACTATTACATGACTTACCCTTAAACACTTTTTTAAAAATTTTTTACAGGTTTCTAGTTATACATCCAAATTCCGAAATAGCAAATTAAGAATCTAAAAAATGGGACACGGAAGGACGATCCAGATATCCTTTCGCAGATTGTCTCTAGGGCATGCCTACGAGTCGGATGCATTGTAGTTCTTCAGATGCGGGTCAACGCTGAACAGATGAACGCTGTGATTCCGAGTGATTGTGAGACGTACGCCTGTCGATCCGTTAGTTTAGGCAAGAGAACTTAATCTCTATTATCAAGGATAGGACCATATGCGATCTTCGAGATTAGTGTATAGTTAAAAGAGAATCACGTGTAGATCGAGAGGGGTATAATTAAAAGTAAATAAACAGAGTTGATATTAAACTATTAAACTTATTTAATCAATTAATAGGAAAAGATAAGATTACAATAATAAAATAAAAGTAAAAAAAAGGAAAAGAAAAAATGATACATGGCACAATGGAATTGGTACATATCGGAAAACAGTTGAAAATCTCTTAAATGATCAAATGCTGTGTGGAAATGAATGTATGAGTAATTTTGCAGGTGTTACATAAGTTCGAAAGTCATCGAGCAAGAAATCTCGGGGAAAGACTCTACTTTAGAATAATAAAGGCCATGTTCGGATTTTACAATAAACGAAAAATTTAATACAAGCAATATTGTAAGTATATAAATGTCTTTGAAATTTAAACAATATAGATTCAGAAAAGGCTGTAAAGTGGACAAAATATGAACAGAGAAGTGTTATAAATTAAATAATAAAAGGACGTAATAAAATGATAATGATTTATTACAACTTACTGAAGAAAAATGTAAATGTAAAGAAAAAGAGTTGTGATAATTGGTTAGCTACCAAAAATGAGCGGTCGGCAGGCACTTGGAAAATTAGCGGACTCCTGGACGGTATGTATAATAGTCGTTGAAACATCAATCACAAAATTATGCGAATCGAAAGTAAAAAAATTGAACACTCGCAATTGTATTTATTTAATATTGAAACTTTTATTAGAATCAAATTAAAACACTAAATAAATCAATATTGTAATAGATGTTGAACAATGAATAAAAAAAAAGAAAGAAATAATCGAAATTAAATTGCTCGCAGTCTTCTCGCGATCAAAATTAGAACAAGAATGTATCTTTTCGAAAAAAAATCATAGTCAACAGTTGTCGGGGAGGGAGGGGGCTTTGGTTCCATAATTAAAACATTTCTTTAGTATTATGTATTAGTATTGTATAGTCGTAAGTAGAACATCACGCGCATGTCGCGAACTTGCGACTTATAATTGGAGCAATTTGCGTCGGTATTCCCGTGACGAACAGGGATTGGAGCAGGGTGATGCATGGTGCGGGAAGCGGTATCGACAGCCGGATTCGGGGATGTCGATCACTGTGAACATGATAGCACGACTGTTCAGCTCGGTTGAGAATCTCTAGCCTGCAGACGAACGTTAGAAAGTGAAGTTATCAGTTAGTGTTCACTATCTGTATTCAGATATAAAAGATTTAACATTTAGTCTTTGGTAAATAGAGATTAGTAGTTCGTTAGAAATGTAGAGGAATCAACTTTTCATAGGTCCAATTCTTTTTTAAAACTGAATCCTATTGGGGAAGGTGAGAGAATATTGTAGATACGAGCTTCCTTGCAAGTATAATTGTCCCAACCCTCCTGAGTTGAGTCGATGGTGAGAGATATAAATAATGTATTGCTACGACGACGATTGTATGAGTACACTGCCTGTTGTTTAAAAAAACATGAATGTCTGCTTTGACAGTTTTATAGCTCTCCGTTGCCGATAACATTCTAAGTATTTCGTTTCAATTCGACACATATTTCGCATATATCTATCAATTATTATTTAGTCCGGTTACAGTTCTGTCAGATTCTATCGTTTATTTTATTCGTTTTGGAAGAAATCTGATAGGCTGAGGATCACGTGTTTAGCAAACTGGAGTTTAAATTCAACGGAGTTTAAATTGTAAAATGATATTATTTACTGCTCGAGATGACTTTTATGCTTTTGAATATCGGAGCTCGCACTTCCGCGTGAGAGAAAAGAGTCGTGAATTAACTGGACGTAATTATTATTAGGAGCCAAATTTGACAATGGAGGATGCTTTCCTTCCAAATGCATCCTCCATTGTCAAATTTCTCCTTATTGGCGTTAGAAATAAAAAAGTTAAACGAACATTTTGATATAAGTGTGATCTTAAAATTTCAAAAATATTTTCAAAGTCATTTTTTATTATCATATCTTCATAATCGATGAGATTAGCAAAAGTGACGTTAAAATTTACAAATGTAAAGATAAAAAAAGATTTTATTAATCAAGTAGGAAGTTATTTAACAGAACACAAAAATTGAAAAATGTTACAAATATATATTTGTAGCTATATATAACTATTTCTAGCTATTTGTAACTATGTGCTGTAAATTTCACCAGTCTATTTTTTTGTGATTCGCCGATTTTATTGAAACTACGAGGGTAGTCTGAAAAGTTTTGAGCCTTAACATGAAGATGACGTTACTCGTCAAAACCATTCTAGTACTACAATAGTATATGCCTTGAAAGACTTTTGTGAAAATTTCAGCCATTTTGGATGCTTAGTTGTTGTTTGACAGTCGTTAGTGTCAGTCGATGTCAGTGTTTTTGTAAAAATGTAAAAAATTGAATATTGTGCCGTGATTAAATTCTTACATTTGAAAGGCAATACGCCTGCGCAAATCAAAATCGAGTTGGACACTGTTTACGGGGACTCTGCCCCATCATTTGCCACCGTAAAAAGATGGGCAGCTGAATTTAAACGGTGGTCGTACCAGCTGATGATGAGCATTCGGGACGGTCAAAAACTGCGACCACCGCTGATAACATCGAAAATGTTCACCAAATGGTACTGGACGACCGTCGAATCAAGGTTAGAGAGATAGCAGAGGCTATGGGCATATCAAAAGAACGCGTTTGTCATATATTCACTGAAGAATTAGATATGCGCAAGCTATCCGCGCGTTGGGTGCCGCGCTTGCTCACTTTGGACCAAAAACGAATTCGAATGAACATTTCCAAGGCCCTGTTGGAGCGATTTAAACGAAACAAGTCAGATTTTTTGCGTCAATTCATAACTGTAGATGAAACTTGGATCCACCACTACACTCCAAAGACAAAAGAAAAGAGACAGTCAAAACAGTGGACTGCAAAGGCTGAACCTGCTCCGAAAAAGGTGAAGACGGTTTCATCAGCTGGGAAGATAATGGCGACTATTTTTTGGGATAGTCACGGAATTATGTGTATCGACTATCTTGAAAAAAACAATAACGAGAGCGTATTATGCATCATTGATAAGCTGAAGGCAGAAATTGCAAAAAAACGGCCGCATTTGAAGAAAAAGAAAGTGCTGTTCCATCAAAACAACGCACCTGCTCACACTTCGGCGGTCGCCATGGCCAAAATTCACGAACTGCACTTCGAATTGGTTGACCACCCACCGTATTCACCAGATCTGGCCCCCAGCGATTTTTTCCTATTTCCTAAGCTTAAAGTTTCTCTTGGAGGACAGAGATTTTCATCGAACGAGGAGGTCATCGCATACGTAAACGCCTATTTCGCGGAACAAGATGCCAACTATTATTTGGAGGGATTAAAGAGGTTAGAATATCGATGGGAAAAGTGTATCGACTTAAAAGGAGATTATGTTGAAAAATAAAACTATATTTGACCGAAAAAATACTTGTTTTTATGTTAGGCTCAAAACTTTTCAGACTACCCTGTAAATACATACGTTTGTACAGCAATTAAATGATTCAATATTTATTATTTATCGGACTCTCTTTTATAATATTTTCCCGCGACCTAAAAAGCGCACTTGCGATTTTCGCTTTTTTTACTCTATCCCGCGCTTTTTTGTGTGTAAGCAATATAATTTGATGGTACATTCACATGTACCATCTTTTCAGTTGATTCCAATAAATGTGTTTTTCTCCGTTCACTTAAAGTATTCTCGCTGTATTTATTTCATCATCGTCGATCCTATCCCGGTCCAATATTATTAATACTCTTAACGTAAAAAAATTACTCTTTAATTTCGACTTAAATTCTTAACTTATAGATATTTAAGAATTAATGTATCTTAACTAAAACCAAATTAAAGGTAAATTATTGTTAATAATTCAACTGAAATATGTAAAATTATTTCAATATTAACTTTTCTTTAAATTTGTTAGAAATAGATAATCTTGAACTTCTAATTTAATAATTAAATGTGAATTTAAAACTATATAAAAACAATATATTTTCTATAAAATTATTTATTATATATTATTAATGAATTAATATATTTGTTTATATTTTATTTAAAAATTATATAACTTTCTTAGTATCTTCTATATTAAGCTTTAAATCTGTAAGCTATTTAAGTTTGATATATTAATGAGCAACAATAAGGCAAATAAGAATCAGCGCTGTAGACGATGCACAAATTACATTTTCAATTTCAACTCAGTTTATTAACAAAAGCAAACGTTTCGACTCGAATTTAAATCATCCTCAGTGGTATAAGGATACAACTCTATGTCTAATTGATAACCAATAACAATAACCAATAACAAATAATGGTAATATCTCAATTATGTTAGTTAACTAAATGAAATTGTTAATCATTTTACATTTTAAATTAATTTAAAATGTAAAATAATGTATTCAAATCTTTCATATGAGCAAAACGAAAGAGTAGCTATAAAATGGTTGTCACTCACTAAATAGACACAGCTCATTAAAAGACAAGAGAAAACATGCAAGAAGGCAACATAAACATTATTACCACAGAACATCGCAGGGAGCGGCTGCTCGTTTCGAGTTTGAAACAATAACTGAGCGCAATAGTGATCTATAAAATCGATAATAAGCAACCAATACAAAAACAAATCTATAACTTGCTCAAGACGGAAACATATGCGTGATGCAAAAATTCAATATCAGATTGTGAATTTAAGATATTATTCCATTTCCATTTTATTATCTTTATAATTATATGGTGATTTTAGTTTTATAAAAAGAGGATAAGAAGGGAGAGTGTATGCCACGACGGGGCCAACCACGAATCAGTCGTAAAAATCCGCAATTATTTTGCGAAAAATATTACCTCAGCCAGGAATCAAACCTGGATCTCCTGCTTACCGGGCAGGCATCTTATTCTTTCGAACAAACGTAAGCGGTGGAGCACTAGCGCACCAGGAGGATTATTTGTATATTTGCCAATGGCGTTGGAGGGTGTCGCCGCTGCGGTCCGACCTGCATCCATCGAGTGAGAGACCAATATCGCTCTGGAGTACCGGTCGTGGGGATTCGAGAAAGATATACATATATATATATATATATATATATATATATGTATATATATATATATATATTGTGATATATATATATGTATATATCATTGTATTAGTGACATGTTATTCTAAACACGTTATTTGCGATAAATATCATCACATGCCTCAGTAGTCAAAAAGATAAGATGCCTGCCCGGTAAGCAGGAGATCCAGGTTCGATTCCTGGCTGAGGTGGTATTTTTTCGCAAAATGATTACGAGTTTTTCACGACTGGTTCGTGATCGGGCCCCGCCGTGACGCACACCCTCCCTTCTTTTTATATATTACAGAGGCATGTAATGATATTTATCGCAAATAACATATTTAGAATAACACGTCACAATTCAATGATACACACACATATATACACAGGCAGATGGAATAACAGAAATGGAATGTAAAATTTTAATATAAATTTTTTTATATTCTAATAATTTTATGAACATTGAAATTTAAACTAATTGCTCTATATAATTAATTAATAACACCAATTTATTAACGATTAATTAAATATACTTGTTTCAAAATCCAACTTAAAAAGCAATATCTGTATAATTATTGTGACAAAAAAATAGTAACTTTATTAGAATATAAAACAATGAAAACGTACACCCTCCGGTAGGAATGGTGTCCCTCTGCGCTTGGCGCACAGCCGCTACACATAAACACTAAGCGCGTAGGTCCGTGTTTCTAGTAGCGCGGAGGAGATCGCGAAGTAAAGGGAAAAAGTAGTGAGGGCAATTCGATGTTACATCCTTAAGACGTGCATCCGGAAGACGCACAATCAAGAGAGAAAGTAATCGGACGTGATATCGAATTTCGGTGTCCCTTCGTTATCTCACACTTGACACTAATGCGAGAGACCGCGGTGTCTATATTGCGCTTTTTTTTTCTTTCACTTTCATTCTGATTATTATTTATTATTTCATAATTTTATTGATTATTTATTTGATTATTTATTTAATTGATTATTCAAATATGATTATTAATTATTTAATTATCGCGTAATAATTCCTTTTATTATACCATTTTAAAAAAAGTTATGCGTAGAATTATAACTATCATTGCAGATTTGGACATTAAATGTCTTACAGCTATCTCAAGCAGCCAATATCGCAAATTATTTAAAAAAAATAATGAATTCGCGAAACTATATTAAAAAATAAGAAAGATTATATTCAATAACAATAGAAAGTGATTAGTAAATAAAAATGTGAAAATTAAAATAAATATTTTCGAAATGAATATTATGTTATAAATTTAAAATTTAAAATTCTATAATACAATTATAAAAAGTATTATTTCTATACGTAAAAGTGTTATTTCACGTTACATTGTATCATATTATTTCTATGCATTTACATTTAATTCTAAATGTAATTCTACAATCTTATTTACAGCACAAGAAGTTAATTTGTACATTGGAAATTTATAAATGCGCGTACAAGTTGTGCATAACAATACGCCCTAGTCACCTCCTCCCGTAATTTAAAATGGCGTAAATTGTAATTTCGATTTTCCCGATCGATCATCCATCGGGGTATTGACACGGCGATCCTTCGCGATTCACCGTCGATAGATTCGCGAATAACCGCGAGAATTCACGTAAACAGCGCGTATACACCATAACAATCCATAATAATCCGCGCTACCGTCGCTGGCCTCGTTACCAATCACACCACCGAAGAGATACATAGAATCGCCGAGCCTGTTCGGCGAAATTCGCAGATCATTCGGCAAAATCATCCCAGGCGGAGTCAAGAACCCGAGAATCCGAGTTCGACCAACCTATTTTCAATCCGTCCCGATTTATGATCGATTCGGATATATTAGCTGATTCCGACGGGTGATTTTCGCTTTTTCCCAGCGAAACAGCAGTCAATTCAGTGCTATTCTGGACAATACCTGTCCAGATACCAATAAAGCGATCCTAGAGCACTAACTAGAAAGCCAGGAGCTTCTGGCGAATCCTATCTCCAAAACACGCAAGCTATAATCACGAGATAAAGCGCTTCTTAGCTTGGCCTCCAAAGCAGGCTCTTGCGTGCAAAATCAATCGCTGTTGGTAAGAGCAGGAAGCTTCTTTCAAGCCGCAGCAAAATCTAAGTCCTATTCCGGATAAAAAATCCGTCCCGAAAAGACTTTGACGCGACTTTGATTCTTTGATAGTTAACAGCTGATCGGCAACGCGACAAACACTGCATGTGATAAAGCCTCGCACACAGTCTTGCGCCGCGCGTCCACGATCACGCGCCGATTCTCGGAAAAGCCGCAAGTTAAGTTATTGTGCGATTCCCGGAATTCACGTATATACTTTCGACGAATAACGCTCGAGATTCCTGTACATATTGTAAATACCGAAACAAGATAAGATTGTAAAAGCCCAGTAGTTGTAAATAATTTCTATTATAAGAATATACTTGTATATATTTCATATAAAATCTTCTATATTTTATTTTCTCTACCAAAACTCTCTTTCTTCCTGGCAAACTGACTAGACGCTATTCCGTGAACCGTGAAAGCGAGTGTAATCGTTTTAAAGTATTACAATGAATATTACAATGAATATTACAAACTCTAAATTACTCGCAATGATAGTTATAATTTTATACATAACTTTTTTTTCATGTATAATAGAAGAATTATTACGCAATAATAAAAAAATTAATAATAATAATTAAAAAAACAAATAAATAAATAATCATTAAATAATCAATAATTAATAAAATGAAAGGAAAAGAAAGAAAAGCGCGACATGTAGAAATACCGCCTCTCTCATTCGCACTAATGTCAAGTTTGTGAAACAGTGAAGGGACATCGAAATTCGATATCATGTCCGATTATGTTTCCTCTCTCGATCGTGCTTTTTGTGTTAAGGATGGCACATCAAATTGCTACCACTATTTTTTCCCTTCGCTGCATGATCTCCTTCGCACTACCAGAGACACGAACATATGCGCTTCGTGTGTATGTGCAGCGGCCGCACGCCGAGCGCAGAGACATCAGTCCTGCCTGCGTGTACATACACGTACAGTGATGGATAAAATAATATGGATTTTGGAATGCATTATAATATACATATATGTATATATATATATTATATATATGTGTGTGTGTGTGTGTGTGTGTGTGTGTGTGTGTGTGTGTGTGTGTGTGTGTGTGTGTGTGTGTGTGTGTGTATGTATGTACTTTCGAATCTTCACAACCGGTATTCCAGAGAAATGGCCTTTCTCTTGATGTTTTCGTTTTATTATTGTAATATTCGAACCATATCTCAGTTAGGAATTTCCGACTCGAAAGCAATATTATTTTTCATTTTGTTTTTAATAAATTCTTAATGTATTATTATTTATTTTGTTTCTAATGAATTCTTAATGTACGAAGGCGATTTGAAAAGTCCGTGCAAACTCAGAAAGATAGCACCACTGAATTCTGTGCGCCAACCGCCGGAGTGATATTTCATACGCGTAAAAATAGTAAACACGCGCCGATCGCCATCTCGCCCGTTCACGGCCAATTTTGTTCGCCAAGATTTGTGCATTCCATCGCACTACCCACTGTTATTTTTTCTTTAATTGAATAAACTACTGTTACAATATAATTTTCGCTTAACAGCTGACTCACTTTCCCGCGCGGAGAGCGGTCAGTCGGTTACCAGGAGGGGAAGCGAGGACGTTGGAGACAGAAAGTTGGTTATCGAGTTGTTAGACAATAATTATAAGAAATAACAATGATTTATTCAACTAACAGTAGTGCGATGGAATGCACCGAATCTTCGCGTTAATGTTCGTGGTCGTGGACGGGCGAGACAGCGGTCGGCGCGCGGATAGTGTTTGGATACAAAATGAGGTATCGCTCTGGCGGTCGGCGCTATATTGGTCGCGGCGCGAAGTTCGGTGGCGCGGGACGCGCGCGGCGGCGGCGGTGTCGCACGTGTTCGTCGCGGACCTTTAAATCAACGGTGATTTAAAACGTGCACGCGTGTCGCGGGTGTTGTCGCGAGGGTAGATATTCGCGAGGTCGTCGGATCGTTTAGATCGGAGAACGGGTATGCCCGTTCCCTGCCGAGAGGGCTCGGCTGACGGGGGGTGCGCCCCTCGTCTGTCTTGGTGAATGCCGAGTGAACTCGGCCAGCCGGGGCGGGCCCCAGCTGTGTGCGGAGAAGAAGGTGGCAGTGCCGAGTATACTCAGCCGACCAGGGCGTACCCTGGTGCTCAGAGAGGTGGTATCGGGGAGAACCCCGATGCCCGGCAGAGAAATCTCGGGAACGGCGGAGTCGGATCGAGCGAACTCGACGCGCTGGGGAGACCCCTCTCGGCTTGCCGTGCGAGATACGGAGACGGTTTTCGGCCAGGCCAAGCGAACTTGGCGCGTTGGGGAGGGCTCCAACAAAACTCAGGCTTGCTGCCGGTTTCGGATGCTCGCTTCCTTGAGACGGGCTCTCGGAAAACGAGTTAGGAACAGGAGTCAACGAGGAGTGAGTTCCTGTGGAGAGCGATGCCTTTTTATACCCGAGATCGACCTCGGTATTTTCGGTCGGATTGGTCGGATTGGTCGATCTCGGGGTTAACATCCCTCTCCCCATGAGCGGAAAAAAGGATCGGGTATAATTGATTTTTTGGGGATTAGAAGGAATAGGAGCGGGGATGGTTAAGGGTAGGGAAGGAATTCGGTGGGAAGGTAACGGCGCGGTGCGGGGGTGGTCACGCGCTTGTAGACTCGATCGTGGTGCGGTGCGGGATGCTCGCTCGTTTGCGTGGCGCGGCGTCGGTGCGGCGGAACGCATTCACGCTCGATGGTACGGTGCGTGGTGCGGTGCGAAGTGCGTTAGCGCTTGGTGGCGCGACGCGTGGCGCGGTGCGAGGAAATACCACGAAAACACACAAAATCGGAGGAGGAACGGAGCGGAGGGATGCGCTCCGTTACAGAATGAAAGGGGAAAAGACATAAAATCTTGTATCGGACAAGATAGTAAAAGTATTAACTGCCACCGAGCCTAGATCGGGGAATCAGGAAACATAAGCTGTATATTTAGCGTTGATAACCGACGCAAAGAGATCAATGTCGGAGAGACTGAGAATAGCTGAGAAAGCTATACAAAGAAAGGCGCATTGCGATAAGGACCATTCCATGTCCATACTAATTATTCTGGATTTACGATCCGCAATAAGGTTATCGATTGAGGCGATGTAAGATGCAAAAATCATAATGTTGCGATCTTCACACTAATGCCAAATTTGCTTAGCTATTGCCAGTAAATTGGACAAAGCCGAATCGATTTATACAGGCAATGACCGTAGTGTTGTCTATTCTAAGAAGAACTTGACAGTCCCTGAAGTCCACCGCGAAACATTGGAGTATATAATAGACTGCTTTGAATTCCAGAAGACTCATGTGTCTGGACTTGTCGTTATCGGAGTACCATATGGAACTCGCCGCATGAAGCACTCCATGATAAAGATGCATCTAAGAAAATTTCACAAACTGCTCGATCGGAACGAATGATATTTGCCTGAGACGAGTTTAAAAATATGTTAATCCACCACTGAAAAATCTCTGACAGCCGAAAAAGGATGTTCATCATGACTGAATATATAATTGCCCCTAGCATTTGCTAAAGCTAGAAGTTTTGTCCTCTCAAGTCCTTAATGTATAGTAGACCATATTGTACTGCGGAACAAACTGAAATCAGAGATCCGATCAGGCTTGCAAAAACTCGAATGAGTCACTTAGATTTCTTTGAAAATTTTAAAATAGATTTTAAAAGATTATTACGCCGTTGTGGAGGTATTGCAATAGATTGAAATTTCGAATAAAAAATAAATTCTAGATATTGATGCTCTGTGCCAAATCCAATTTAGTCTTTGAATAATTAATCAGAAAAACTAGTGATAATAACAGTTCGATAGAATTATTTAAGTTGTATAGACATTCCTCTTTCGAAGGGCTAAGAAGGAGAAAATCATCTAAATAAACGAAAGAGCAGAAACCTTTTATTCGTAAATGTACTACCACTGGACGTATTATTTTTGTGAAAACGGGATCAGGTCAAATGATAGAGCCGTGAATTCGTAGATTCGCCGCCACTGGAAGCGAAGGAAACGATGATTCCTTGAGCTATTGGAGTTATCACTAACAAGTAAGCATTTTCTAGGTCCAAGGTCGCTATCCATGACTCTAGAGTTATGAGTTGAACTACTGAACGCCAGTCTTCCAATTGAAAATGCTGCAAATATAAGTCAGGTCTTTAAGATTTAGTATGAAAGAGCTTTCCACCTGACGTCTTTTCAACAAGGAAAAAGGGGATAAGAATTGATTGTCAGAGAGGTGGCAACTATGGCTCTCTTAGACAATAGACGCTTAATTTCGCTATCACAAGCCCTCGCGATACTTGATGAGAAAGTGGACTCTCAAGAAAGTACGGGAAGAAGGAGATATGAATGTGATATCTCGCAATTGCTTGGAGTGACCTGGCGGTCACTGGTCAACTTATTCCACATAAATAAAGGGTTAATCTCCCCGCTGTTCTTACTTGGATTAGCGGCGCATCCGGGACTTGGATCTGAACCGAGGTCGTCGCGCGCGGTGAGTCTGGAGTCTCTGTCTGGAGTGCCTCTGTCCGGCGAGCCGACGTTGGTGCGCGATGTACAGGGACTCTGAAGTTTAATGGCCTCAATTATGTTAACCGTTGTCATATTGGCTGAGCGATGGGTTTAGTTACTGCTGTCAGGGAGGTAGGTCTCGTTAAGTCGCGTCCGGCCTTTACGCAGGCCTGACCTGATTTCAAATCCTGCACAAAATTTGTCCTGAAAAGCCACTCATCGAATTTGGTGTAGTCAGCTGCCGATTTTCTAACAAAAATCAGACATGACTTTATGAACATCTGGCCAGCGACAGGAAAAATTGATGATCAGCCAATAGATGGAGTCCCTCTGCCAATTTTGTAATGACGTCCTTCAGAAAGTCATCCTGTGGAGAAGCTCGCTGAAGCTAACTCGGTAATCTAACTCCAATTGAGGTAGACTTGTATCTGCTTATTTGCTATACTCATCTCTCTTTAAAATAACCTGGCGTTTGGACAAAGCCGAGACCAACTCCCTGTTAATTTTTGGTAGCCTTGGATTCGTTAGATTCCCTTTCAGCTGGTGTTTGATCAGCAGATCTGGCATATCTCCTCTCTTAGGTCCGTGCATACCTCTCTATCGTCAAGTTGAACACCAGAGGGTTCCAGGTGAATTCGTGGCAGAGTATTCTTCACCGAAGAGCTTATTTATCAAAGAAATCTCACCGTACTCTACGCAGGAGTCTTCTGGGAACGTTTCCGACTCCGCACAAATCAGAGTAAGATTCAATACAAGGTCGTCTGAAAAAAGAAGGGAGAAAAAAACACAGATGCGGTCGGCTATATTTCCTCTTTCCATTAACGAGAGAAATATATTTGATTCGACGCCGGTCTTGAGAGACTGTCTGCTCATCTGTTTCCGGGTCAATCAAAAGGGAGTGCTTGCATTTTCCATCTCCAAGGCGAAAGAAGTAGCGACTGTGAGATTACGAGTATTTCCTGCATTGGCTTTGACTATTGTATTCAAAGCTCGGTTGAAAAGAAAAATCTTTTTTAGAGCTTCTGCTAGCACATCTCGAGATGAAGTTTGGAAGGAAGAAAAGGTTTTCGGTTCGTCGGAGGAAGAAAGGCTTAGCGAAGTATCGCGGAGTCTAACCTTAGCCGATCTCTCGCGTGATATCTCCCTAGAAGTGTCTCGAGAGAAAATGTTCTCTTATGAGAATGGTCTGATGAATGCTTTGATTGCTGTGATTGCTTTTAGGCATCCTAATCGAAAAATAAAACTAAGAAGCCTCTATTCAAAGAAAAAAAGGAAAAATACACAAAATGTGAACTGCTGATGCAACGCAAAAACACAATAAAGCGGCAGCGCGTCCAGTGGCTTGCGTTAAGCCCGGAGAGAGGGCGTGGACTACTCACAGTACTCGGAGTTTTTCACTTGTGCAAATGTTTTTTGAACTGTTGGTGATTACATGGAAGCACGACTACATTTTCCATCCGGACGAAACAACCGGGGCATAATTTTATATATGATTTAGACTGTTTTAAGATTTTTCTATTTAATAAGATTAAAAGTTGGCGAAAATTATTTTTTAATATTACATTTTTGTACCAATTAAAAAGAGCAAAGAGCGCTTGAACTTGTGAATATTTTACATTATTCTACATTATTCTTTCCGTTATATTTTGTATTAAAATTTGTTACTTATGTCTACTCGTTTTTTTATTTTACTTTTATCTTTAAATAGTATAATAAATATATAATAAGTGATAATAAAATTTGGATATAGATATTTTAATATGATGTAATAAATAAATTTGTAAATTACAAGTAAAACATTTTAATTAAATTTTTAAGCATATATGTTTGATATGTTAAAGTACCATTAACAATTAAGTTTTGTTATTATGTTTAAGTATCTGTGTAAAATCTGTGATAATTCTCTTATTAAAAATATAATAAAATATTTCATTAATACGCAGTTGTTGTGTATGTAAATTATCAGAAGAATAAGTTTTAGTCTTGAGATATATTCAGGTTATTTTAAAAATTTGTTTTAAAATTGTTTTGAGCTCGCAGGGTTTTGATTTTCCAGCTGTTACCATCTAATGATTATTTTTATCAGCTGTTGACACGATATTAGCATTCAACTTTCAAAAAGATATATCACATAATTTTTCAAATATAATTATCATTTTTGAGTTTTTAAAAAATTTTCTTTTATTCCCATACATATTATATTATTTTTGACACTTTGACTTTTTGTAATAAAAACTAACAATAAATGAGAAATTAACACATTAATAATCTAACCTAACCTAACTTACGCACACGCGTCTGGCTGTGTATATATGTGCGTGAATAAGTAGTCAATCAATTGTAATATTCCCGTTTTTTATCCTTTTCTGAAACTGCTCTCAAACTGAATTTCGCAGCAAAATTCTATGAGAATGATGATGAGAATGCTACCCCGGACATTCGATCATTCGTAGAACGTATTTAGTCACAACTTTTTTTACTTTTTTATAAAAAATAAGTTTGTTATGATATCATTCATTTTGTTTTTATTATTATTATTATTATTTTATAATTTATTATTATTATTTTATAGTTTATTACAGAATGTCCGTTAAAGTAATGATAAAATTCGTTAATCTAATTAATCAATCAAACGTTTTGAAGCAATTATATTAAGTGCCATTCTACAATAAGTCACAAGTAATAAAATAGATAAATTAGTAAAAAATAGATAAATTAGAAATTAATAGCATTTTTTAGTAAAGTGGAACCCAAATTCAAGCTACATTTTCTGCATCTAAAAGAAGATAGACATATATCCCATTTTATACCTGTCTTTTTTTAGATGCAAAAAGTGTATTCAATCCGATTCCACTTCGCTCGAAAACGCTATAAAAATTTAATCTGATTAGTTAATTTTTAGCTTCTGATTTATGATTTATTATTTATAACTTATTATGGAATAACACTGAAACTATGACTGCATCTAAAATAATGCAATAGTGATTACAAATAACAATGACAATAAAAGCTTGCTTTTAGATCTTCGCTGAATCTAATAGGCTTTCTACAATAAGCTATTAGTAATAGAAGAAACTAAGAATTGACCAATCATGGTCGAGTATTCTTATTATATTCAATTTATGATTAGTCAATGCTTAGCTTCTAACTTATGATCTATTACTGATAGTTTGTAGAAAACTCTTAAGTGTAAAAACCAATCACAATATGTCCTTCAAAGAACATATTCCTGATCGTACTCAGAGACGACTTTTCCTTTAGCAAAAGTTTGTCCGGAGTTTTGTTTTTAAGTTGTAAAGAGAAATAGTTAGTATATTATAGATCGGATACAGGAGGTAAGCAGGGCGCAACTCATCGAAATACATGGTTTACGTAAGATGCCTGCTGCGATCAGTAGACACGGGATAGAATACACACATGCATATATACATTGAAATTCTCTCTCTCTCTCTCTCTCTCTCTCTCTCTCTCTCCCCTTTCTCTCTCTCTCCCTCTCCCTCTCCTCTCTTTCTGTCTCTCTCTCATTCACTCACATACTTTTGTTACGTCGTGACGAGAAGAATTACTCGGTTACTAGAATTCGGCGAAGCGGATAATCCTTATTATCCTAATCGCGGAAGAACAACATATATACAGATGTTTTCTTCAACGAAATCTCACACACACACACACACACACACACACACACACACACACACACACACACACACACACACACACACACACACACACACACACACACATATATATATTAGGTATACAAAAAAGTTCTGAGCTTTAGATTTCATACAACCGAAATAACAATTTAAATTTTATATATCTTCCCGCCCTTTTGCGGTTTTAAAGCGTTGACATTTGGTCTTCTAAAATGCCATACGTTTGGCGTTTGATGCACATAACCTCAAAAATCAGTAGTTTTCACGATGGCAATAACAAAAGAGCATATTCGATTTTCCATCCACTTCGCGTTTCATCTGAAGAAAAATGCTGCTGAAGCCACTGCAATGATTTGTGCTGCATATGGAGAAAACGCTATAAGTCATATTACATGTAAAAGATGGTATCAAAAATTTCGCCAAGGAGATTTCAGTCTTGAAGATGAACCGCGTGCTGGACGTTCTCAAAAGATTGAAACGGACGAATTGCAAGCACTGCTGGATATAAACTCTGCGCAAACTGAAAAGGAGCTTGCAGAACAGCTTGGCGTTACGCAGCAAACCATTTCCGTACGTTTACATACGATGGGAAAGGTTCAGAAGGAAGGCAGATGGGTTCCGCATGAATTGTCCGAAGACAACAAAAATCGTCAGCGTGACACTGCACTCACTTTGCTTTCAAAGTTCCGGAAAAAAGATTTTCTGCACAAAATCATTACAGGCGATGAAAAGTGGATTCTTTATGATAACCCTAAACGTAGAAAATCATGGATTGATCCTGGTCAACATTCGACATCGACGCCAAAGCCTAGAAGGTATCCACGCCAAGAAGGTTTTGTTCTGTAACTGGGATTGGAAAGGTGTGTTGTATTACGAGTTGTTACAACCGGTGAAACAATCACGGCAGACCGCTACCAATAACAATTGACCAATTTGAGCGATGCATTAAAAGAGGCCATTTACTGGCCAAGGACATCGTAAAGTGATCTTGCTTCATGACAATGCTCGACCACATGTTGCGAAAGCGACTCAGGACCATATCTTTGCGTTAGGGAACTTCTCCCGCACGCGGCGTATAGCCCAGACATGGCCTTTCGATTACTACCTATTCCGGTCGCTGCAGCATCATTTGGTTGATACACATTTCGTGAGATTTGAAGAGATACGAAAATGCATTGATGACTTTATTGCTTCGAAGCCGGTGAGCTTCTATTGTCAAGAATTCGCAAACTACCCGAAAGATGGCAAAAGGTCGTTGATGCAAACGGGGAATATTTCGCTGATTAATATTTCTTTGTTTGTTTTTGAATAAAGATTGAATTTTACAAAAAAAAGCTCAGAACTTTTTGTACACCTAATATATATATATATATTGTTGCGGCCGTGCGGTGTTCCGCTCGGCTGCCCCCGAGGAATCAATCAATATAACCAATGAGAGTTTTAAGAGAGGATCGGCCCTTGGCAACGCATCGTTTTCCGATTGTTTTTGTAATTTTCACGGCCAGATTCCGCGGTCGGACGCGTTTTGTGCCGGTGTACGTGTGCCGTTTTTGTGTCGTTGGCTTAATAAAGAATGTATTTTTCTTAAAACAATGTTCTCCTTTCCGGAAGCGCTCCACCGAGTACCGCGATCGCGAGAAGCAACGCCGCGAATGCGACAATATACATTGTTGTAGCCAGACCTACAACTAATAATAAAAGTAGTTCGCATGGCAACAAAATTAATCCGCATGAAATCGGAAAAAGTCTTTCGAAAGATGACATAAATGCGATGGCCAAAATTGCGATCAGTCTTTCGAAAGACCGCAGAAATGCATCGCGCGAGAACATTGCAAACATTTGCGAAAAGTCTATCAGCAAATTCCTCAATTTGCTGATCGAACCAGGCGTGATATTGATCAATCAATATCACGCGATCAATCGATCAGAATGCAGATCAGGCATCGACCAGTCTATATAATCGACCATGCAAGGTAGAGTCGAGAGAGTTAAATATTACGTGTCGTCCGGAATCGGACTTATAATAATCGCACGAGATATTATCAAATCTCGTAGCGAAGTTCCCGCGAGCCGTACTATCAGCATCTCAGGTGACATATTCGGTCGTCGGCCGCCAGAGTAACGCGATACGCACCGAGTCACCCGACGACGTTTAACCGTGTGTAAAATATAATCGTTAATATATCAAGCATCTGTGCACTTGTGAGAATAAATCAGTTAAAATAAAGAAAGTGTGTATTAATGAATTCAAGAAGATCCCTACATTCTTTTGATCCTGCTCGAAGTCCCAACTCCTTAGGCTTAACGAACCCGACTATTCCTAATATTAATATATTGTAGCCCATCCGGGGTACAACAATATATATATATATATATATATATATATATATATATATATATATACATATATATATATAGCGCCCTTAAAGGCACGAAGGCACTACTGCTACTTCTTTTTTTCACTCGGCCAGAACAGTTTTCAGTCAATTTGTCAGTAATTCAATCAGTCGCTGTCAGTCGAAATATATTTTTTTTTCGCCAAGTACAAGTGACCAAGTTTCCTTCCGTTTCTTTCCGGCAACACCGCTTCCACCTTCATCACCTCGCAGGTCCCAAGTCTCCGGCATTACAGCTAGAATAACAATAAGTTTAACTACACATAGTTCTCTAATAATAACTCTTGGGTCTCTTCTCCTTATATTTTCTCATTTTTCCCTTACGTCCTTTCTATCCTCTGTCGTTTCTTCTTACATTTCTATTCCCTTTTTTCTCTCTCTTTTTCTCTTTGCTTTGGCCATCGGATCTCTCGGGCTCTCTATGCGTTGCGGAGCATTCAGCAGGCCGCTGAATAATTCGGCAAAATCTGCTTTTTCACTGTTCACTTCTCTTGAGCGTCGAACCTCTTCCGAATAATTCAGAGAATCTACTCTTTCGCAATTTTCACTTTCTCTTTTTCTCTTTGCTTTGGCCGTCGAATCTCTCTCTGGTTCCTTATGCGTTGTGGAGCACTCAGCAGGTTCATGGCCACCGAATAATTTGGGAAATCTCCTCTTTTACAATTTTCTCTTTCCCTTCTTCATTTCTCTCCTCTGTCGGACCTTTCGGCTTCCCGACATATTTCAGAGATAGCCTTAAGATTTACGGCCAATGATATTTCTTTCCAACAATTACTCTCACTAATCCATTTCTTCCAGTGAAATTTACATCATCCTCTCTATCCGACGTTCAGAGACGGAGGCGAGCCCTGAAGAGACTCCGTTATCGTCGCAATAAGCGAACTCGTCGACCAGTCAATTACCCCTCGCCAAAGACATCCGAGGTTTCTACACGAACTGACGAAACTACGAGTTGCTCCTACACAAGACTTTATTCACCGGGTATTTCCCCTCCGTCCTACTCTCCGATTAGTGCGCTGAAATCTGAGGATGGGTCATTCCCAGATTTCAGCGCACTCTTCCCGAAGCGTCATGACCCGGATTTCCAACATCCAAATTTTCTCACTAAGGAATCCTTGGACGAGTTCTGCGAACTCCGAATTCCTTCCCCTTCCCCTCTAGACCTCACTACCAAAAATTCGACCTCCTCCCCAAAATAATCACGCACACACACGGAACCAAAATACCAAAATATAAATTTAAATATATAAAAAATCCAACGTAGGATAAGAATAATTATAAAATGTGGACAAACATATAAATATAATTGAATTCTTATACAAAAATCGAATAATGCATCCGTAAATTTTCTAGAATATTCAATCGTATGTATTATATAAATTATATAAATTATATAAATTATATAAATTATATAAATCTCCGTTCCTTTATTCATCTCGAACACAAAAAAAACATTTGTAACATTTTTTTTTATTGATCAAATATAAATATACCTTAAGCAAATGTACTTGAAAACAAAAAATAATGACGTAGGTCTTGTAGTTTTGTTAAATTTGTATTCATTTATAATTATCAATTTACATGTAAAATTCAAATTATTTGACGTTTAGTTATTTCCTCCCTCTTTCGTTCTCCGCTATCCCAAGATTCGCACATGGTCCTGGCAAAAGAGATTAAATTCTCTTGCCTAAATTATGGACCGACAGACGCATGTCACGCAGTCGAAATCACAGCGTCTTTCCCAAGACGTTGACTCGCACTCGTAGATCTGCATCTGGTATGTTCGACTCGTAGAAACGCCTCAGCGCGCCCACTTGCGAGAGGGTATTTGGAGCGTCCTTCCTAGCCCATCCATTTTCTCTTTAAAAATAATTACCTCGGGCTGAACGTAACACTTTAATTATGCTAGCTTTAATTTGAAAATAATATCTAATTATTTGTTGCTTTGCATGCTAATAATTCTGATAAAAGGGATGTAAGAGAAATCAGGGAAATGAAGAATCAGAAAAAGCAATTGCGTTAAGTTTACAACAGCCTCTGTACATAAGTTTTAAGAAATAATTCTAGTATTTTTCTTATGAGAAAAATAACTTCTGCTTTTCATCATTTAATTAAGTAACGTGAAGTGAACTAAAGTCAATCACAGTTTGAATACAATAAACTATTATTACCGTTGCAGACATTCAATATTCTCGCTTTGTAACTTTTGAAGAAACACGGGCAAATAATTTTACGTCGCATCTTCGTCTAAAACAAAAATTTATTTTAAAAAATTTCATCGCTTTTACATATTACTTGTAAATATGAAACTTTGTGTACATATCATGTTGTAAATTTTTACTATAAAAATAGCATATTTAAAACGTGAGAATGAGAGAGAGAGAGAGAGAGAGAGAGAGAGAGAGAGAGAGAGAGAGAGCGTATTCGAACATGTATCATGATACGTACGTATCATCTTACACAGCGATCAGCTGATTACTTTCACGATGAGATCCACATTAAGTAGATTCTTAGATAGATATTAAATAATTAGAAGTTTTTTTTGTCCTCTTGAATACACAATGCACACGCTCTATTCCCTCACTTGATCGATCAAACGAGAAATGTTTATTATTTCTCGATCGATCAATCATTGTTACGATTCGATCGGTAATTCACTATTAATTATTTGGCGTGTGAAAATTATTCCAGAAAAGAAACGTATTTACTTGGCGAACACATGACCATACACACACGACGTGTTTTCTCGATGATAGCAAGCGGTCGACTGGTTATTGTTGTGGTAACATTGTCAGATGTAAACGCATGATTGTTAGCCTTAAAAGTCAGAACAGCAATTCAAAACTGAAAATATTGATTAATATGATTTTATATTAATATAATTTATTGAAAAATTTTGCAAATGTAAATTCTTTATTACTCATCGACAATCATAAAATAAATTAATTTCCTTATCCATTGTTACGTCCGGGGGACTTCACGAATTCTTCTCTTTCGGGAAGGAAAATTTAACGGCTGCTAATCCATAAACGGAGCACTTCGAACGATCAAACAAAAAATAACCCGACCAATCAAAAAAAAACTCTAAATAAACAATCTTTCTTCCGAGATATGTCTCATTATCAAAAAAAAACACTTAGTAAACCGGCTCGTCGGCGCCAACAGGTTTATGACTCACCAATAAAAATTAATATTTACGAAAGCAAATCCCTAACGGATAGGAAACGCGTTGGATCGTTCGGGGATGACACTCCCCACATTGGTGGGGAAACACAAAAAGCACCAGTCAAGAAGAACTGATTAGTGGCCGTTGGCTGGCACACCAATGAGCGATTAAGAGTGTGAACTAGCGGGAGAATTTTTATTAATAATTCTATCTATCTAAAAACTAATTCTATCATTCGCTGGGAAATCTGGAAAAGGAAACACGACCACAATTCACAGAACACCGCTCCCCTCCTTCCTCTATATTCACAATTTTCCTAAACTATCATTTGACAAGCCAACACGGAAATCCATCACGCCCTCAGATATTCCCACCCCTCCGGAACCCTTTAAAAACCGCGACTCGGAGCGGATCGCTCTCTTCTTCCTGCTACATTCGTGGTCGACACCGAAATTATTACAGTTAGAATCTGTGCGCGACTTTATTATTTTCGAGCAATTCAACGATCCAGCCTGAGCTATTGCAATCCCCGACCATCGCCACCGGCCGCTACAACAAAAGTAAGTCCAAGCTTATCATTTTTTCCCCGCGGTAACTGGCAGTTTGGTTCGCGACCTCTTATTTACTTATTTCTCTCTACTTATTTATCTTAAAAACCCCCCAACATTCCAAATTGGCAAGCCGCCGATTAACTCGGTGAAGCTGCCTTCCCTGATTTCACAATATCCATTTCCACAACCTTCTAACCGGGCAAGCCGCCGATTAACTCGGTGAAGCTGCCTCCCCCGATTCCACAACATTCCAAACCGGGCAAGCCGCCGATTGATTCGGTGAAGCTGCCTTATTTCGATTCCTCAATTTCTCTCTTATCTGACTCTCATTTATATAGTGAACCAAACAAATGCCATTCGGAACGGACGAACGAAACGGGCATTGCGACACCGTCGCGAGAAAGCAAATAAGCGGATTCGTCGCGAAACCTGCCACGCCGAAGAACTCGCGGAGCGCTTAATAGAAGTAGAGCCGGGACTAGCCAACATCTCGCTGCATCAATACGCCTCCGCCCTCCGCTCCGCGGCCGAATTCGAGAACCAGTGTACTCCGGAAAATTTCGACGTGGAGAAGTTTTTTTCACCTCGTCCGTCAATTTCCTCGCTCTCCCGCCCATCCACCTCCTGGCACCTTCTTCATCCCAAGAAAATTTAAACCCGACAAACAATTTTGGGACCAAATCTCCAGACACGAAATAACCGATACCGTCCCTATGTATATTTCCCGTGATCTTCTTCCCTACCTCGTCCCAATCAAGGCATTTCGCACCGCGCACCCTAATCCTCCTCCACACCTGCAACCCGATCCAATAGACATGTTCGCGATAACCAACTTTTTGCCCCAATTAGAACAATTGGGAATATAAGTCCAGATTTTCCTTGCCCGCGATTATTTTTTTTTATATTTTTTATGTATAAGACATCTCTTTGTTACCAATACCTCAACCTTTATTTTATGTACTCGAACAGAAAATTGTAACTCATTTTTATTATTTATTATTAAATTAATTGATCACAATTCGGTAGTAAACAATTTTTTTCTCTCCTAAACTTGACCCCGCGCCGTTCCCGGCTCCCTGAGGATCGCACTAGGTCCATCCCTGGTCAAAGAGATTCGGTTCTCTGACCTAAAACGGATCGCCGATAGCGCGGGCGCAGGCAAGGGTAATAACGTCGCCGACGCTGACCCGATCCCTGCCTCCCTTAACGCGCGTTCGACTCGCGGATCGGCATCACGACGTCGTTCCGCGAGAAAAGGAGAGGTTCCATGCGTCCACCCGAGTTCTCCTCCTCCTGACGAGAGATATTATCTTTCGTCCAGAACACGGACGTAACAGAGCTAGAAAATTTTGGGGGCTCGTCCGGGATATAAAAAGTGCGATCTTTAGCGGAAATGAGTACGAGGTCAAGTTCGAATAAGTCCGAAGTAGATGAACTTTATAAACGCGGTTTAGAGTGTGGCGGTAAACCCAAGCCAGGCGCGTCGAAAACAGCACACACATCCACTCCATCTAAATTCCTCGCTTCCAAACACGTCACTTTTTCTCTGGAAGACACTTCGATAGCGGAGGAGCGATTCGAAACTGTTTGCGAAACATTTGAATCTAACATTTCCATACGCGAAACGTCATCAACTAGTAATAATTCTGATAATTTCGACGAAAAGGCAAAAAACCTAGAATCATTAAAAATGGCACAAAATAATCCTTTCGCTACGCTAAAATACGCCGTCGACGCCATTCCATACTTCGATGGACAAAATATTCCATTGAATTATTTTATCGAGGGTTGCGAGGAGGCGAAATCTATGCTTCCCGATGAGGCTGAGCCTCAATTTGCTAAAATCATTAGAACGCGTATAATCGGAGAAGCACGTCGAACTATTCAGGATCAAGACTTTAACAATGTCGTTCAAATCGCTAAATATTTAAAACAAATTTACGGTCCTTCGAAAAATGTCTATCAACTACAAGGGGAATTGGGATGTGTCTATCAAGGGAACGACGAAGATGTAATAACATACGCGAATAGAGTAAAAATTTTGGGGAAGCAAATACTCGAAGCATATCGAAGTTCGGGACCTTCTCTTCCCGAACAGAATATTAAAGATTCGTTAGAAAGGAACATGTGTAAATGTTTTATCAAGGGATTAAAACCGGAGATCGAACAGAGAATATTAAGAAATTTACAGATGGATGTTAAAGCAACCGTAGTCGACGCAATACGCATAGAAAGAGAATTACGTGCGATGTCAGATTTACGGCGTGGTAATATCGCAAAAATGCAAAATATTAACTTACAACGCGAAACTTGCCAAATTTGTTATAAAGACGGACATTTAGCCAGTAATTGTAGAAAATTCATTCAAAATTCACAGCAGAATTACGAAATACTAATATGTCAGATTTGCAAAAAACGTGGTCACGATGCTAGTAAATGTCGAATGCGCGACCCGCAATTACGGCGAACTGTTAACGTGATACGAGAAAATACGATTGTCTGTCAATTGTGCTCTAAAACCGGTCATAACGCGAAGTCATGCCGTAGTACTAATCAAAACAAGCCTCTCTTGATTTGCCAGTGGTGCGATAGACAGGGACACTCAGCTAATAACTGCTGGAAAAAGCAAAACGAACTGCGCATGACAGAAAATAAAGCAAGAATTATTTGCCAAAATTGTAACAACGCAGGGCACATTGCTAGAGATTGCAGATCCAGAATGGATCGAACTACAAGCAATAATAACACACCATTTTGCCGATATTGTAAAACGCAAGGGCATCTCCTCGAAAACTGTGAATTGCGCATCGCAAGTAATAATCGAAGAATGGCAAAAGATTCGGTAAACTCCAACGGCCCCTCGAAGCCGGGCGTGCAACAGGGGACCGAACGGATTCCACGCCCGTCGACATCTTCGGCGCCTCAATAAAAAACGCTCCAAACGCTCGCTCAGTAGCGGTAAACCTCGATAAACACAGTCGCGTGCCGACCGTTCAGGTAGAAATACAAAAAACAGTCCCTCACATAACTCTTATATTAGACATCGGTTCCGGACCTAATATAATTAAGAAAAATGTTATACCTGAGGGAGTACGCATTAATTATTGTAATATTCTAAAATTAAACGGAATAAATGATTATCCAGTCTTTACTCTTGGCGAAACTATGCTAAGCCTTTTCGACACCTCAGTAAATTTCCACATAGTACCCGACGACTTTCCGATACCGCAAGCTGGTATATTAGGCAACGATTTCTTTAAACAAACATCATCGAAAATTGATTATGCACAAGGATGTATAGATGTATCCGGTATCCAAGTACCTTTTCTGTCACCAGAAACTATAGTAGTATCACCCAGGTCAGAATCATTATTTTATGTAAGAGTTGGCAACCCTAATGTCAAAATTGGATATGTACCGAAATTGAAGATAATTTACGGAATCTATCTAGGGGACACGATCGTGGAAAATGTCTCGGGGAAAGCATACTTAAATATCATAAACACGCGGGACGAAGAAGTAGAAGTCAGGGTGCCGACCATAAATCTTAGACCTCTGAATGAGATGGTCGACCTGTGTGAAACCAGAATAAAGACATTAGATTATCACGAAGAATTAACAACTTCACACCCAAATTCCTTTCCAAGAGAGACCAAACATATTGACCATAAAAAAGAATTGTTAAACGAAAATGAAATAAGTAGAGAAGAAGACGAGATTATGAATATTGAAACTGTTAACGAAAATAAAAATGAAAATAAAAATGAGAATGAAAGAGAGAATGCAAAGACAAAAGAGGACGGAAATATAAATAATAAAGAAATTAAAATTTCCATAAATAGAGATAAAATTAATAAAAATTTAAAGGTCAAAAATAAAAATGAAATTAAAATGAGAGGAAACAAAGGGAGAAATCTTAATTTCGATACTCAGCAAGAGGGAAGTTACCAAACTTCCTCTGAGATATCCTCCCATCCCAAAATCCTCGGAGAGGGAAGTTACCAAACCTCGTCCGAAAATTTAAAAAATTTTGAGTTCCTTGGAGGTGAAAATTGTCGAATCACTTCAAAAGTTAATTCTGGAATTGCCGATGAAAGTTTCCGCACTTCTCGAACATTTTCCAGCCCCATCGGTTACGAGGAGGGAAGTTACCAAACCTCACTACGCAATCCGACACGATTCTGCCTAAACGAAAACGACAATACTAATGCCTCAGTCTCGCTAAAAGGTGATAAATTCCCAAGAGTTGGGATGTTCTCAGAAAAAACGAATGAAAAAAATGAACCCTCTCATATTACCGCCAAAGAGCTTATGGAAAGAATACAAATAAATAAGTCGAATGAAATAAACCTCGGCAAATTAGGAATGAAAAATAAAAAACCGTCCCCGAGAATTTTTAAATTAAGACAAAATCAATCTCAAGTGATAGTAGATGAATGTATACGTAAGCGCAAATCAAAACATAAAGGAAAAGTTATACAAGGGATACAAAGTAATAACAAGGAAAACGGAGCTATCGAATGCTTAATACTATCGGAAGAAAACCAAAAGGATAGGCTCACAAAAATTATAGAATTATTACGACTAGAGCACTTGAATAATTATGAAAAAGAGAATGTGATAAATCTTATAATTAATAGTCAAGACAGGTTTCATATACCTGAAGAAAAACTGACAGCAACTAATGTTTTACGACATAAAATATCCACAACAGATGATCAGCCGATTAACACCCGTCAGTATAGATTTCCGCAAATTCACAAAGAGGAAATAAACAAACAAGTAGAAGAGCTGCTAGAGGGGGGCATAGTAAAACCTTCACAGTCGCCTTATAATACGCCCATATGGATTGTACCCAAGAAAGAGGATTCCCAAGGAAATAAACGATGGAGAATGATATTAGATTTCCGGGCATTAAATGACAAAACTATCGGATATGCGTATCCACTACCAAATATAGTCGATATCTTAGATCAATTGGGAGGAGCTCGATATTTTTCGGTATGCGATCTAGCCTCAGGATTTCATCAAATAAAAATGAATCCAGCAGATAGCCATAAAACCGCTTTCACAACACCTTTTGGGCATTATGAATTTGATAGAATGTCATTTGGATTAAAAAATGCTCCTGCTACCTTCCAACGATTAATGGATTTAGTTTTATCAGGATTACAAGGAAAGGAATTATTTGTTTATATGGACGATATAGTTATCTACGCATCATCATTAGAAGAGCATGAGAGAAAATATAATCTTTTAATAGATAAACTACGCGAAGCAAATTTAAAATTACAGCCCGACAAATGTGAATTTTTAAAATCCGAAGTAACTTATTTGGGACACGTCATAGGCAAAAACGGAGTTAAACCCGGAGTTAAACCCAAAAAAATTAGAGGCTGTACGACGATTTCCTAGACCTAAGACGCCCAAAAACATTAAACAATTTCTAGGACTAGCGGGATATTACAGACGATTTATCTCTAATTTTTCTAAATTAGCAAAACCCTTGACAAATTTATTAAAAAATGACGTACGTTTCGAGTGGACACAAGAACAAGAAGAATCATTCGAAAAATTAAAACAAAGATTATGTGAAGAACCCGTGTTGCAATATCCTGATTTTTCAAAGCCTTTTATCCTAACCACCGACGCTTCCGGAGTAGCCGTAGGAGGAATATTGTCGCAAGGTGAAATAAATAAGGACCGACCAGTCGCGTATGCGTCACGAACTCTAACTGACAATGAATTAAAATACGATACATACGAAAAGGAAGCGCTGGCTATATTATATTGTGTTAAGCATTTCCGCCCATATTTATACGGCCGAAAATTTACTTTAGTCACAGATCATAAACCTTTATTATGGTTTAAAAACGCTCAAGATACCAACATGAGAATATTACGATGGAGATTAAAATTAGCCGAATACGATTACGATGTCGTATACAAAGCAGGAAAAACTGACGTAAATGCCGATGCGTTATCCAGGAATCCGGTGAATTTTGAAGAAGTGAACTGCAAGGCAATTATTGATCGCAAAACTTTAAATCCCAACGAAGCAAAGGATGCAGAAATAATTTCTAAAATGTTAGAAGAATCCGATGAGGAGGAAGAAATAGAAGAGGACGAAAACTTCGAGTTATATCTTTCAGATGACGAGCAAACAGAAAATTTACTACCTGACGACCATCTGTTTAAAGATAATACGGATTCTATACGATTCCTTTACCCAAGAAGAACTGGATGAATTACCAGTGCAGCAGACAGAGAAAGCATTAATACACGATCCACCGAGAGCCAGAAGAATGCTCACTCGCAGCCAAACGATAAATGAACGAAATAAATACTTAAATTCAATGCAACCCAAAGAAATTGCGGATCAAGCCAACAAAAGCGACAAGGAAAAAGAGAGTGATGAAAACACTGACGACGAAGGAGGAAGCGAAATAACTAACGAAGAGAACGAAGAGCTTAACAGTATAGATAAACTTAAACCAACTATCATTGACCATAAGCTAATAAAAAACAATGTTGTCGATTCCCGCGAATTATTATTTTTGCGGAAAGATAACATAGCATATTTTGTCGATGTCAATGGAAACCCATTGGATTCTGGAGCACGAAAATTACTCGAGCGCAACGAATTGCCTACCCTCAATAAACTCGCTCTGTGTAGATCGCAGGTTGTAAAACGCAAAAACTACTTTCATATAGCCTTACCCATTGAAGAAGGGTCGAGAGAAGGGCCAACAATGATTTTAAATTATATAACGCAAACTCTGATGGATTTACGAAAAATAACAGAAGAATTAAAATTAGAAACTATTAGCATTGCTAAAACGGATTTTATTTGCAATATTCCTTGGAGCAATATTAAGACACAAATACAAACGACCTTTCTCGACTCATTAACTAAACTAATTATTTGTAACGGATTAGTAAAATATCCTCCGAAAGATCTTCGCCTTTCTATAATAGGCGAAACACATTGCTCACCTACAGGTGGACATAGAGGCGTTACTAAAACGTATAACAGAATTAAGCATAATTACTATTGGGAAAATATAAAATCTGACGTCCAACGGTATATTCAGCAATGCTTACAATGTCAATTGAAAAAGTTAGTACGCGTTAAAACGAAACAGCCCATGATAATTACCGATACTCCGGGAACAGCCTTCGACAAAGTAGCAATGGATATTGTCGGGCCTCTACAAAAAACTGAGAGAGGAAACCAATACATTTTAACACTGCAAGATCAACTGACTAAATTCAGCATGGGAATTCCCCTACCAAATCAAACCTCTGAAACAATAGCCGAGGCTTTTGTTAATAAATTCATTTGTATATTCGGAGCACCCAAAGCAATATTAACCGATCAGGAAAGAAATTTTGTCAGCGACTTAATGAGAAAGATTGCAAAACTTTTTAGAATTCGTAAGTTTCGTACAACCGCCTTCCATCCTCAATCCAATGGATCTCTGGAGCGATCGCATCACGCACTAGGAGAGTATCTTAAACAATATGCAAACGAACAAGAACAATGGGACCGATGGGTTAGCCTCGCAATGTTTAATTATAACACCTGTGTACACGAAGCTACAAAACATACT
This sequence comes from Pogonomyrmex barbatus, assembly GCF_055798465.1. NCBI lineage: Eukaryota > Metazoa > Arthropoda > Insecta > Hymenoptera > Formicidae > Pogonomyrmex > Pogonomyrmex barbatus. The sequence continues at coordinate 2,890,624 of NW_028297149.1, forward strand.
CCATACGAATTAATATTTGAAAAAATTGCAAGAATACCTTCGGAAAAATTTCTAGCACCAGAAGATAAATTAACTAGTTACGATGACTATTTGGTAACCTTAGTCACTCTACTCCATAACCTTCGAGGGAACGCGCGTGAAAATATCATCGAGGCGAAACATAAATCAAAGAAATATTATGACAAAAAAATCAACCCTCAAACCTTTAAACCTGGGGATTACGTTTTTCTATTAAAGGGACCTAAACCGGGTAAATTTGGGGATCAGTATACCGGACCACACGAAGTATTAGAAATATTAAATAAAAATAACGTAAAAATTAGAATAAAGAAAAATAGTCGAATTGTCCACCCTAATTGTTTACGAATTTCGCATATTAAATTACCTCTAGATAAATAACAAGAAAAAACATAACCTTTTCCAGATGGATCTCCATAATTGCTGGGCAGTAATAATAACAATTTTAACAATCCGGTTTCATAAAACGCATGGGATAATAGGCTATGACTGCGGCTCGCCCTCAACAAATCTAACAACCTTATCTCTACTAAATATCGAGGAATGCGACATCCCGCCACAGAACGTAAATTCAACTAATGTCTATATACAACTTCTACAAATAAACGAATTCGAGTCAGTAAAGGTTATTCAATGCAAAGTCGAAATAGACAGATTAATAAAAAAATGCAGAATGTTTTCCCATTCCATGGATGTGTTAAATGGCAAGTATTCATATATAGAAGAAACATCACGCGAAGTATGCCAACGAATGCATTCTTATGGAACTTATCAGTTACATAACGGATATATCGCTGGATTAAAACCGAATCATACCACTGCCCGACCAGTAACATTGACAGGACACGTAGACGCCGATGGATCGTGCAAGGGGAGCACGTATTCGGATCCGTATGGCACGTGGACTGACGTCGTGGTACTCGCCAGCATAAAAATTTCACTACAAGAATATATAGCCGACGTACGAATAAATAGTAATCGAGTGCTACTCAGATCCGGAGTGGCCTGTGAACTCACTGCCACCCATTGCACAGATATAGAGGGAGGTGAGACCTATTGGGATCCAGTGCCCGCCGACACTTGTAAATTCAACAATTATGGAGTATTGTACAGTGGGATTGCAGACAAAATAATAGATAACGTAAATGAACAACAACTAATAGTCTATTCATTAACTGCACAAGATACAACTTTCACCTTGACTAGCAAAGGAAAATGCAAACGCAACATGCGGCTATACACTCACTCGAACCGAACATCCCAAATTAATCATCTTCGAAACCTCGCGTGGCGTAACGATTTTCAAACAACGAACGCGTGTCTCTAACCTTGACATATTCACCTATATGAATTCCAAATTCGTATACGTCGAAAAGCACATCCGTACGCAGATAAATCAATTATACAGAAATATCCTTTTGCAACAATGTGAACTAGAGCAGGGAATGTTAAAAAACGCTTTAGCTATAGCCACTCAAACACCCGATATCTTTGCTTATTACCTAATGAAAGGATCTGGATATATGGCCCTGTTAGCCGGAGAAGTAATACATATCGTAAAATGCGTACTCGTGGAAGTAAAAATCACAAGAACTGACAACTGTTACAATCAGCTACCAGTCATTCGGGGAAACGAAACCTATTATTTAACGCCGCAGACCCATGTACTATTGCGACAGGGGACTCAAATAAATTGTAACTCTTTCGCACCTACTATGTATCACCTAGGAGATTCATGGTATAAACTTATGCCTAAACCTGTGGAATCATTGCCGCCCACAATTATGAAACCTATGACCAAACCTACGTGGAAATATGTTAGCCCTGGATCGCTCGCTACAAGCGGAATATACACCGAAAATGATCTCAATGATCTACGCGACCACATATTGTTCCCCGCTGAGCGACCGGCGGTGCTCAACACGGTAGCCAGGCGGATGATAGGACAACCAATCTCCCTGAGCGGGGGATCATTTTCAAATCTATTAGACGAAGCATCCATAACAAAAATCGCTGCATCCGCATGGAAAGAATTTTGGAATAAATTCTTAATTTTCGGCAATATCAGTGCCGGGATAATTGGAATATACCTCACCGGGAGAATCATAAAGCTAATAATAGACACGATCGTACATGGTTACGCTTTGCATACCGTATATGGATGGTCCATACATTTACTGGGCGCCATCTGGGACTCTATTACTCATCTTTTATTACTATTGGGCACAAAAAGGGTTCAAAAACCCGAACAGGCCAGCGCACCAGAGTCTGACCTGTATAGTAAGACCCCGGGAAACCAAGTATACCCTTTATTACCACCAGAGGAAAAACCAGGATTTTCGTTCGAACTAAAAAAATAATAACAACAAAACAACCTCTTTTCTTTCCTTCTCCTATCTACTATTCCCTCTTTTCAACCACCTAACAATTATTAAACTTTTTAGAAGTGAAGAACATAAAAATAAAAGGGAGAAGAGAAAAATGGAAGCTATCGATACCAGCCGTTTGACTCGCGGGCGTCTCGAGTGTAAGATTCTACGAGTAGAATCTCCGCTCTTGTTTTGGGTGCGGCTAAAAAATGGAGAACCAGCTCTGCAAGATCTATCGGAAGAACTTAATTTCCGAATGAACCGCAAATCAAAGGAACTCATTTGCTGGCCCAACGACATAGAGGAAGACAAGCCTGTTGCCATAAAAGACGGCGACGTATGGCAAAGGGGATTGATTACGGGAGTCAACCCGGCCCAGAGGACCGCCCGGATCGATCTCAGAGACATAGGACGCCAAGTGTGGAGACCATTCCATCAAATCTTCCGCCTGGAAAGACGTTTCCAAGAGTTAAGATGGCAGGCTCTTACCTGTGGACTAGCCTACACAGGACCGGCTAAATCAACTAGATTTTGGCCCAAGAAAACTAGAGCTCTGTGCCGAATCCTAGCCGAGGGACGCAGTGGATATATTAATATCGTGCGTCCATTGGAAAATGGGGCCGCAATGGTCAAATTGGTCTTGCCGCACGAGGACGACTGGGGGGTCACGAACCTTCGTGACGCATTGGTATCTCTAGGGGAAGCACGAGTCGAGAAAGAGGCCCGAATCATGAATACCTTCCCAGCAATCTAAAAAAAAAAAAAAAAAAAAAAAAAATTTTTTTTTAGTTTATATACTCAATTACAACCTTTGTTAATTATATAATCTTTGTTTAAATATTCAATTATACAACCTTTGTTTTATTATACTATCCTTATCTCTGTTAGCTATACCTTTTTTTATCTCGTATACTTATTTAGTCAATAAAGTAATGTTTAAGTTGAACAACCATAAACATTATAATCTATTAAATTTTTTCCTTTTGTGGCATAAAGAGAGAGGAAATGTAAGACGATTAATTCTTTATCCATATCGGTATTGCTTGAGTGCCTACTGGAGAGCGAGAGCGCTTATTATTTTTATTTTTCTCTCCTCACCTGCAATTACTAATCCTGAACTGCAGCATAATAATATTAACAAGTCAGTGGCAGGATAATAATCCTACATATATATAATTGCCCAGTCGAATAAATTGTCATGCGAACGTCACCTTATTTAATATAACAAACATACCATATAATCAGACGATACACAATGACTGAGGCAGGTATAGAACGCTAACACGCCTAATGGCCACGGCTTGACCATTTGCATTAAGATCCCGAAGAAAAAACGGGGGAAGAGGATAGAAAAACCATCTTGGAATGCAGAACATGGAAAAATAATTCCAAGCCAAGCGGGACGCGACTGGTGGTACTCACGTAATATATATATAAAAAAAAAAAAAAAAAAAAAAAAAAACTGATCGTTCATTATATAAAATCATTTCCTTCCTCTTGAACGCTATATAAGGAATAGAGTTAAGCCAAATTTACCATAAACCCTTTCGAAAATTTTATAATTCTTTCGAATTTATTTTTAAACATAATAATAATAATAATAATAATAATAATAATAATAACACTAGTAATAGTATTCTTCTTATCTAATCCAAGCATCCTCGCATGCAAGGTCTTGCGCATTCTTCACTCTCCACAACAAGAAGAAATAAATCCTTTGGAAATAAATACGCATTAACAAATGTCAGGCATGAAACATTTAAGATATTTTTCTGAAAAAAAAACAGGGGAAAGGAGAGAGTGAATGATGCGCACAACTTAATTTTAAACAGTATCGAGAATACAATGTAACGTTAATTAATGTAAGCGAAGACGAGGAAGAACGAGAGAATAAGGAAGGGGTTTTGGTGGTCGCCTGTTCCTTCCTTCTTCTTCACAAAAAAAGGGGGGAACCGAAAGCGAAGAATTATTGTCCTATTGTTGCAAGTGTTGTGCACTCCCAACATTTGTCTAAGTCGGGGGGTGTTACGTCCGGGGGACTTCACGAATTCTTCTCTTTCGGAAAGGAAAATTTAACGGCTGCTAATCCATAAACGGAGCACTTCGAACGATCAAACAAAAAATAACCCGATCAATCAAAAAAAAAACTCTAAATAAACAATCTTTCTTCCGAGATATGTCTCATTATCAAAAAATAACACTTGGTAAACCGGCTCGTCGGCGCCAACAGGTTTATGACTCACCAATAAAAATTAATATTTACGAAAGCAAATCCCTAACGGATAGGAAACGCGTTGGATCGTTCGGGGATGACACTCCCCACATTGGTGGGGAAACACAAAAAGCACCAGTCAAGAAGAACTGATTAGTGGCCGTTGGCTGGCACACCAATGAGCGATTAAGAGTGTGAACTAGCGGGAGAATTTTTATTAATAATTCTATCTATCTAAAAACTAATTCTATCATTCGCTGGGAAATCTGGAAAAGGAAACACGACCACAATTCACAGAACACCGCTCCCCTCCTTCCTCTATATTCACAATTTTCCTAAACTATCATTTGACAAGCCAACACGGAAATCCATCACGCCCTCAGATATTCCCACCCCTCCGGAACCCTTTAAAAACCGCGACTCGGAGCGGATCGCTCTCTTCTTCCTGCTACATTCGTGGTCGACACCGAAATTATTACAGTTAGAATCTGTGCGCGACTTTATTATTTTCGAGCAATTCAACGATCCAGCCTGAGCTATTGCAATCCCCGACCATCGCCACCGGCCGCTACAACAAAAGTAAGTCCAAGCTTATCATTTTTTCCCCGCGGTAACTGGCAGTTTGGTTCGCGACCTCTTATTTACTTATTTCTCTCTACTTATTTATCTTAAAAACCCCCCAACATTCCAAATTGGCAAGCCGCCGATTAACTCGGTGAAGCTGCCTTCCCTGATTTCACAATATCCATTTCCACAACCTTCTAACCGGGCAAGCCGCCGATTAACTCGGTGAAGCTGCCTCCCCCGATTCCACAACATTCCAAACCGGGCAAGCCGCCGATTGATTCGGTGAAGCTGCCTTATTTCGATTCCTCAATTTCTCTCTTATCTGACTCTCATTTATATAGTGAACCAAACAAATGCCATTCGGAACGGACGAACGAAACGGGCATTGCGACACCGTCGCGAGAAAGCAAATAAGCGGATTCGTCGCGAAACCTGCCACGCCGAAGAACTCGCGGAGCGCTTAATAGAAGTAGAGCCGGGACTAGCCAACATCTCGCTGCATCAATACGCCTCCGCCCTCCGCTCCGCGGCCGAATTCGAGAACCAGTGTACTCCGGAAAATTTCGACGTGGAGAAGTTTTTTTCACCTCGTCCGTCAATTTCCTCGCTCTCCCGCCCATCCACCTCCTGGCACCTTCTTCATCCCAAGAAAATTTAAACCCGACAAACAATTTTGGGACCAAATCTCCAGACACGAAATAACCGATACCGTCCCTATGTATATTTCCCGTGATCTTCTTCCCTACCTCGTCCCAATCAAGGCATTTCGCACCGCGCACCCTAATCCTCCTCCACACCTGCAACCCGATCCAATAGACATGTTCGCGATAACCAACTTTTTGCCCCAATTAGAACAATTGGGAATATAAGTCCAGATTTTCCTTGCCCGCGATTATTTTTTTTTATATTTTTTATGTATAAGACATCTCTTTGTTACCAATACCTCAACCTTTATTTTATGTACTCGAACAGAAAATTGTAACTCATTTTTATTATTTATTATTAAATTAATTGATCAAAATTCGGTAGTAAACAATTTTTTTCTCTCCTAAACTTGACCCCGCGCCGTTCCCGGCTCCCTGAGGATCGCACTAGGTCCATCCCTGGTCAAAGAGATTCGGTTCTCTGACCTAAAACGGACCGCCGATAGCGCGGGCGCAGGCAAGGGTAATAACGTCGTCGACGCTGACCCGATCCCTGCCCCCCTTAACGCGCGTTCGACTCGCGGATCGGCATCACGACGTCGTTCCGCGAGAAAAGGAGAGGTTCCGTGCGTCCACCCGAGTTCTCCTCCTCCTGACGAGAGATATTATCTTTCGTCCAGAACACGGACGTAACACCATTTTATTTTACATTATGCATTTTGATTTTGCATTGTGATGCATTGTGATGCATTGTGATTTTTAATTGAAGAGAATTGTGAGAATTCTAAGAGAATATTCCTCGAAATGAAATATTTGGTTGTCCTAAAAAGGACAGATTAATTATCTCTTTGAAAAGCTTTCTTCATAGAAAATGTTCAAAGTGCGGGCGATGATGACAACGACATTTCTTAAAAATAAACATTCAAATTTGAACTTTGCATCATAATATCTCTGCATAGGACACGTAAAGAAAAAAAATACTTTTATCATATAATGCAAATCCAAGCTATCGATTGCGCCTATTCACAAGTTGATCGATTCAGTCGTTATTGAGATTCGATAATTTCGCTTCTTAGCAACACGGCGGCTCGCATAAATAGACACGGTCTCGTGAAGTACTAGCGCGTACACTTGGCCACGAGCTACAACCGTATCTCTTGATGTCATATTTTATTATTGATTCACAAGGGGCCTGTCAAAACTGTCCGGAACCGATTTGATTCTCCTTGAAATATATTATTAAACACAAAAATCTAAGAGACACGTATTTTTTTATATCTGCCAAATTTGAATTTTAAGGAGTGAAACAATCCTTCAAAGGCTAACGTATATATTTGATTCCCATCAATTATCAACGAAACGGCCAAACATATAAAAAAATGTTTTAGACAAAACTTTTATAACTTTTCTTATGTATTTTATAACTATGTATTTAGATTTTTGAAAAATTGAATATTTTTCAAACCCCACTTCCCATTATTATTTTTATGTATTATAATTTAAATTTTTTTTAAGAATAAAGTTGAAGGAAATTGTATACCAAATTCAACCGTATAATAAAATTATTTTACAAAATCTTTCAGAAATAATCTGAAAATGTCGCTATATATTGTTATACATTGTTTGTGCTTTTATGTAGCACTTGTGTGGTAAAACTGTGTTTCTGATTTATGTATTACAAATAATAATGGTAAATATGTAGAAAAACGGAGCCCTGATCTAATGATCTTGACTTTGACATATATTGTCAGGGTTACTACTCTGAATGATCTTGAGAAGGTTTTAGATGGCGGTCACTGTTCGTTAAAAAATTATTAATAAAAAAGTAAAGGATAAAGTGAACAATTTATTCATCAGTAAGTAACACACAATTAGTTATTTCCATAATATTATTATTAAATAAATACATTAATCACGATATAGTGAATAGAAATGAGCCATAATATTAAAAAAATGTATCAATACGTTCGAGAAATCTATGTGTGTTGCGTTATGTATAATTACTTTGGACAAAAACACAAATTCTCTGCTTTAAAAGCTGCTTAAAAACAAAAATCATTTTCTTATATAAAATAGATTTATATTTTAAATCAGAAAATTTATGTTATAAGGCAGAGAATTTGTGTTTTTAAAACAAAAAAAAGTTTGCTATTTAAACTTTATATATTTTTTTTTATATGGATTGAAGTTTAAATCCAAAATACACATTATTTCTTTAAAATACACACTATAACTGTAACTGTAACTGTCCCTGCTCAGTCGGAGTAGGCGATGTGGAAGCGGGGACGTGGATCGGAAGAAATGCTCGTCAAATGCCGGGGTTCGGAAAAGAATCGCAGACACTCAAGTTTAATTAGTTAAAACAAGATAAATAAATTTATTTTTAAAAATGTTCTAAGCTAACTTAAGACAAAAGATGTTTGTCTTTCGAAGCGTGACGCTGCTCGTATATGTTTCTTTATAATTTGTGATATTCGCAGCGCGGTCGGATATCGAATGCGTACGCGTATACTCGCGGGATAGCGCGTGGGTCAGATACGCAGCGCGTTGCTAGACCCCGCGTCAAGCCCGCGTTGCCAAGCGCTCGAACGCACAAGTTGTTAGGCAATCACAGACGCTTTCACGATGTGTTTTCATGTGTTTTCGCTTGACACGCGTATGTCGAGGGAAAAATCCGAGAACACTCTGAGAATAAAAGGAAACGAGAATACTGAGAACGCTTGATATTCTGCAGAAGAAAAGTCCGAGAACACTCTGATTTTTTGGATAGGAAGAGAACGAGAATACTGAGAATGCTCGGTATTCCACAGAAGAAAAAGACCGAGAACATTCCTACTTTTCGGATAAGAAAAGAACGAGAATACTGAGAACACTTGGTATTCAGAACGAGAAAATTCTCGCGTCGTTCGAATCGGATCGGTGTATCGGAAACAGACAGGTCGGATGATTGGACAGGATTCGTTATTTTTTGTCGAATTCGTCGGGCTTATATATCCGATTTTTATCTGCATGTCAAAACGCGATTTGTTAAATTGTTCTGCAAAACAACTGATCTGTCACGCCGTCGGCGCGTGACAGATCAGCCTCGCGCGCGCATGACATTCGGTCATGTTCGGGCATGTTCGGACGGCCCCGGCGATGTGGGCCGCATAGCGCATGTTTAGTAACGGAGCATTACATATGCTCCGTTACATTATTACACACACGACTACGTCGTTGTCGTCCAAATTTCTATGAATTTAAAAAAATATGTTACAAATATTTTATAACGCATAATTTAATTAATTTATTAATTATGATTAATAAAATTAACTCATGAGTTAAATAAACATAACTGTCATGAATTTCACGTATATTTCCGAATTTTTGTATATACTTCTTTTAATGTGAAAGGTAAAATATTGTGCAAAATTTTTTCTGATATAGCATTTAAATACGCGAAATTAATCAGTATCATTCGTTTATGATGAATTATTGATGAAGACTAAGAAACTGCGAAATGATTGCAGAAATATGTGGAAAGGTTGCGGAAGAGTTGCGAAAGGGGTACAAAGATATGCGGAAAGATTGTGGAAAAGTTACGGAATGGTCGCGAAGATGTGCGAAAATTGTGAGAAAGTTGCGCCATGGTTGTAGCAATATTTAAAAAGGTTGCGGAAAAGTTACGGAAAGATTATAAGAGAGTTGTGGAATGGTTGCGAAGATGTGCGGAAAAATTGCGGAAAGATTGCGGAAGTGTTGCGAAAGAGGTGCAAAGATATCGGAAAGATGTTGTAGAAGAGTTGTGGAATGGTTGCGGAAGAGTTGCAGAAGAGGTGCAAAAATAGGTGCGGAAAGATTGTGGAAGAGTTACGGATTGCGGAGTGGTCGCAAAAATATGCGGAATGATTATGGAAGAGAAGTTGCAGAAGAAGTGCGATAATATGCAGAAAGATTGTGGAAGACTATCGCGATGGTTACGGAATAGTTGCGAAAACATTGCGGAAGAGTTGGTTACGGAATGGTTGCGGAAACGTTGCGAAACGAGTGCGAACATAAGTGGGAAGATTGTGAGAAAGTTGCGGAATGTTTGCGGAGATATGTGGAAAGGTTGCAGAAAAGTTACAGAAAGATTATGAGAGAGTTGCGGAATGGTCGCGGAAATATGCGAAATGATTACGGAAGAGAAGTTGTGGAAGAAGTGCGATGATATGCGGAAAGATTGTGGAAGAGTATTGCAATGGTTGCGGAATAATTGTGGAATAGTTGCAAAGATATGCGGAAAGGTTACAAAAAAGTTGCGGAATGGTTGCGGAAAGGTTGAAAAAGAGTTGCGAAAGAGATACTAGTATGCAGAAGGATTGTTGCGAAGTGGTTGGAGAATAGTTGCGGAATGGTTGTAAAGATATGCAGAAAGATTGCGGAGATATGCGGAAAAATTACGGGAGAGTTGCGGAATGATTGCGGAAGTATGCGGAAATGTGTGAAAGAATTACGGAAGTTGCTGAGATGCTGCGGAATGGTTGCAGAGATATGCGAAAAAGATGCGGAATGTTGCAAATATATACGGAAGAGTGCATAAATATACGGAAAGGTTGTGGAAGAGATGCGGAATGGTTGCTTAGAAATTGCATAATGGATTGCAAAAAGTGATATGCAAAAAGATTACGAGAGAATTGTATAATGGTTGAGGTGATATTCGGAAAGTTTGTGAGAGAATTGCGGAATGATTGCGAATGTAGTTATAGAAAAGTTATAGAAGAATTGTAAAAGTGCTGCAAAGTTATACGGAAAAATTGTGAAACAAATACGGAGATATACGGAAAGGTTGCGGAAAGAGACAAAATATACAGAGAGACTACGGAATGAACGTGAAATTATATAATATTCATATATCGCGCCGAGGACTTGATCTCTAGCACTGCCGCTTCAGTGGCGAAAATTGCAATCGTAGCCCACGGCGACGATAATGACAATAATGATGATGTTTCTTAAAAGTAAATTTCTAGGTCTTTGAATCGGACTTTGAATCATAATATCTCCGCGCATATGACACGGAGAGGAAAACTAAAAACACTTTTATTATGTAATTTGAACCTAAGCTATCGATTGTGCCTTTTCAGAAATTGATCGGTTCAATCGTTACTGAGATCTGATAATATTGATGATTAGCAACTCGTCGGCTCGCGTAAAGAGACACGACTGGTCTCGCGCTCGTGAAGCGATGCCATGACCATGTCTGTCGATATTTAAAGGAGAATCAAATCGGTTCCGGACAGTTGTGACAGGTCCCTTGTCAGATATTGAGGAAGGTCATTACGTAAGTATATAACGATACGCTCGAACGATCCCCCCCCCTCCCCGTAATTAGATCCTTCGCGATCTCATCGGCAGATTTGCGTAAAATAACCGGCGTGAAGAATTTACGTGAACAGCGCGTGTATCATAATAGTCCGCGCATTAGACCATTGCCGTTAACCCCGCTACCAACCGCTGAACGTGTTCGCGAAGTCGCCGAGCTCGTTCGGCGATATTCAAAGATCTTTCGGCAGAATCATCCCCGGTGGAATCAGCCCTAGAATCTGCGTTCGATCGACCTGTTATCCGGTTCTTCCCGATTTATGGCCGACTCGAATAAATTAATTGACTCTGACAGGTGGTTTTGACTTGTTCCCGAGATAGCAACCAGTCCAGTATTGATCTCGATGAATACCTATATCAGTAAGCGATCCTAGGGCACCACTTAGAAAGCCAGAAGCTTCTGGCAGATCGCTCCTGTCTTCGAGGCACGCAAGCTTTCTCTTAAGCTAAGGCGCTTCTTAGCTTGGCCCCCGAAGCAGGCTCTTGCGTGCAAAATCCATCGTTATTGATGACAGAGCAGGGAACTTCCTGTCTTCAAGCCGCAGCAAAATCTAAATCCCGATTCTGAACCCAAAATTCATCCCAAAAAGGCTTCGACGCAAGGTGACAATTAATAAGCCGATCGGCAACGCGACAAACATCGCGTGCGACGAAATCCCCCCGTGTCGCGCGCTCACGATCGTGACGTGCCGAATTCTCGGAAAGTCGCGAGTCAAACTATTACGATTCTCAAAATTCGCGAGTATTTTCCACGAACAACAAGAGATTCCGAGATAAAAACTGAAAATAACACATAACCGGTTACATATTGTTGTACATATTGTTAATAGCGACCAAATTAAGATTGTAAAAATCTAGTCTAGTAGTTATAAATAATTTCCTAGTTTAAGAATATGCTTGTACGTAGTTCACACAAAATCTCTATTTTATTTCTCTATCGAAACTCTCTCTCTTCCTGGCAATCCGACTGACGCTATCCCGCGAGCCGTAAGAGCGAGCCGAAGATAGTATAGCACGATATCGCACGGTATGCACGGTATGGTACGGTATGATATAGTATAGTACGGCATGATACAGCATAATACGGTATGATATGATATGATACGGTATGATACGATATAGTATGGTATGGTATAGTATAGTATAATATATAGATAGTATAGTATAGTAGAGTAGTATAGTAGTAGTATAGTATAGAGTAGTATAGTATAGTAGAGTATAGATAGTATAGTAGAGTATAATATATAGATTAATTAATATAGAAAATTTATTAAGATAAACGTTGAATGAGAACTTGCCTGATTGCAAACCCTTCTCCTGATTGCCAGTGTGGTGGATTAACTGGAACATCTTCATATTCGTTACACACATCTTCATCGTCCTCAGGAAATCCATCGCGGAATAAAAGTGCAAGATTATGTAGCACTGAACATGCTACTACAATAATTGTAGAGCATAATAATTTCGTGCTGAGTCCTCTTAATAGACCAGGAAATCGTCATTTCTATACATCATACGTTCTTTTTACAATTTATCTCGTTTTTCCATAAATAATATTGTACCTAAAATATAACATTTAGTGTTTATTTTTTTAATATACAATTTTTGTAAATAAAACAAACACACTTAAAAAAAAATAAATATATATATATATATATATATATATATATATAAATTGAAAGAAAATTTGTTCGCTATAAAAGATAAATGACATAATAAAATGGCGTGTAAATATATACATATATATATTATATATATATATTTACACGCCATTTTATTATAGCATTTATCTTTTATAGCGAATAAATTTTCTTTCAATTTCTCAATTTTTGTAAATAAAATAGATATGTGTACACACACACACACACCACACACACACACACACACACACATACACACAGGATATATAAGATATATAAGATATATATATATATATATATATCATATAAGATATATATATATATATATATATACCTGTGTGTGTGTGTGTGTGTGTGTGTGTGTGTGTGTGTGTGTGTGTGTGTGTGTGTGTGTATCCTATATACGAGGATAGTCTGAAAAGATTTGAGCCTTAACATGAAGATGACGTTACTCGTCAAAATCATTCTAGTACTACAATAGTATATGCTTTGAAAGACTTTTGTGAAAATTTCAGCCATTTTGGACGCTCAGTTGTTGTTTGAAAGTCGTTTGTGTCAGTCGATGTCAGTGTTTTTGTAAAAATGGAAAAAATTGATTATCGTGCCGTGATTAAATTCTTACATTTGAAAGGCAATACGCCTGCGCAAATTAAAATCGAGTTGGACGCTATTTACTGTGCCCCATCATTTGCCATAAAAAGATGGGCAGCTGAATTTAAACGTGGTCGTACCAGCTTGGCTCATGATAAGCGTTCGGAACGGCCAAAAACTGCGACCACTGCTGATAACATCGAAAATGTTCACCAAATGGACGACCGTCGAATCAAGGTTAGACAGATAGCAGAGGCTATGGGCATATTGAAAGAACGCGTTTGTCATATATTCACTGAAGAATTGGATATGCGCAAGCTATCCGCGCGTTGGGTGCCGCGCTTGCTCACTTTGGATCAAAAATGAATTCGAATGAATATTTCCAAGGTCCTGTTGGAACGGTTCAAGCGAAACGAGTCAGATTTTTTGCGTCGATTCATAACTGTAGATGAAACTTGGATCCACCACTACACTCCAGAGACAAAAGGACAGTCAAAACAGTGGACTGCAAAGAGTGAACCTGCTCCGAAAAAGGTGAAGACGGTTCCATCAGCTGGGAAGGTAATGACGATTGTTTTTTGGGATAGTTACGGAATTGTGTGTATCGACTATCTTGACTATCTTGACTATCTTGAAAAAGGTAAAATAACGGGAGCGTATTATGCATCATTACTTGATAAGCTGAAGGCAGAAATTGCAAAAAAAACGGCCGCATTTGAAGAAGAAGAAAGTGCTGTTCCATCAAGACAACGCACCTGCTCACACTTCAGCGATCGCCATAGCCAAAATTCACGAACTGCACTTCGAATTGGTTGACTACCCACCGTATTCACCAGATCTGGCCCCCAGCGACTTTTTCCTGTTTCTTAAGCTTAATGTTTGGAGGACAGAGATTTTCATCGAACGAGGAGGTCATTGTATACGTAAACGCCTATTTTGCGGAGCAAGACGCCAACTACTATTTGGAGGGGTTAAAAAGGTTAGAGTATCGATGGGAAAAGTGTTCGACTTAAAAGGAGATTATGTTGAAAAATAAAACTATATTTGACCGAAAAAATACTTGTTTCTCTGTTAGGCTCAAAACTTTTCACTACCCTCGTACATAGCGGATTTAGAGAAGGTGTTTCGTAAGGGACAAGTGGGAGATCTGATAATCAATAAAGAGAAGATATGAAGTCTTGCATATGCAGATGACATCATATTGATGGCGAGGAAGGCTAACGATATGAGGGAAATAATAAATAGATTTTCAAGTTTTTTAGGGAAAAAAGAATTAATTCTCAGTGTAGGAAAATAAAAAATGATGACGTTTAAAAAAGAGGATGGAAGGAGGAAAAAAGAATTGTGGCTCTAAAACGGAACAGAGATTGAGGAAGTCGATTATTTTAAATATCTAGGTTACACGTTACAAAGTAATAATAGCGCGGATGGACATATCAAAGACACATATAAAAAAGCTATATGTGCAATGAAGCAAGTTTGAGGGATAGGAAATTCGCCGCAGATTTCAAAAGAAAAATATGGATGTTTGACTATTTAGGGAAGATATAATAATGTATGGGCCAGAAATCTGAGATTGGAAAGAATACGAAATAAGATAGATAATAGAGAAAAATGTCAGAATAAATTTATAAAATGAGGAGTAGATTGGAATACACCGGAATATATAGTTAGAGAAGAAATAAAAAGACAACTGTTAAGGATAGAATCAAGTAAAAGAACGATTAAATTTGAAGAAAAAATTAGAGAGAATTCGGATAATAAAATATTGATAGAGTGCTTTAGAGAAATAGAGAGAAACAGCGAAAATAAGAGGAGATGGGAGTCGGAAAGAGAAATATATTTTCGAAGGAACGGAATGTCGGGAAGAGAAGTTAAAAACTTTAGAGGTTCTAAGCATACTAACGGCAAGGGAAGTACAAAAATAAATACAACATAACAAATTCCAGGATTCGAAATATGGGAAAAGACATAAAGAATTATGTACGTTAGGGATACCCGATTATTTAAGGAAAGGTAGTCATAAAGATTTTTAAAGAATAATTGCGAGATTTAGATACAGAAACGAAGAATTAAGTAATACATACTGGCGTGAATAGGATAAGAACATATGTAAGCTGTACTGAGATTGAAACATTAGAACATTTGGCGACAAAATGTATAATAGAGATAAGAAATTACACAAGAATAAGTCAACTGCTAAAAAAAGGGGAGGAAGGAATCAGTTCGATGAAAAAAAATCGTACAGAAAAATAAGAAAATGGGCAGATAGCAAAGTCAGAAAAAGATTTAATCAAAGTTACTAAGCTTAAGAAAATATTTATGTATCATGTTATTACGTCTTAGATTTGTATATTGTTATGTAAGATCGATGTAGAATCCTTTCAAAGCCGAAAGGTAAGAAATATATATATATATATATATATATATATATATATATATATATATATATATATCTCATAAAGGACTTTTTGACTCAATTTAGTCTGCTCTATCTATAAAAAAAAATAGTCTCCATTGCTCTGGGATACTATATATAATATATATATATATATATATATATATATATACATATATAGGGTGTCCCAGAGCAATGGGAACTATTTTCGTGTGTAGATAGAGCGGGTTAAATTGAGTCGAAAAGTCTTTTACCATTTTGCAATTTACGCAATAGTTAACGATTATTAATTTTTAAAAATCACCGTATTAGTTCGGCATATTAGCTAGACGCGCGAGGATACGGAAAAGCCGTGAAATGACAACTTTCCTTTTAATAAAAACTTGAGAACTTTATTAATAACGAAACAATTACAACATCACGGACATTAATAACGAAACAATTACAACACCGCGCACCGAGGACGGACACCGCCGTGTCCGTCCGCCACTGATCTCCGCGAAACAACCACACACATGAAATAGCGCGTAAAACCAAACATCCAACGCACGCATGCACGCACGCGCGCGCGCGCGCGCGCGCGCGCCACCCCCCCCCCCACACACACACACACACACACACACACACACACCAGGTTCACTGAGGCTGGCAAAACGCGGAATGAAACGTCGATAACAAGACGCCATGCCTAAGAAACGACGAATATTGTGTGGCACTGGGTAATCCGGGTAAAAGATTCGGTCGGACCTTCTCAGGATCGATCATCACCCTGTCGCTTCCCACGATAAATCCCAAATATCGGACCTGCGAATGGCAAAATTCGCACTTTTCCGGGTTGATAGTAAAGCCAATCAACGAAACTCTAGCTAGTACCCGCTTTAACCACTCTAAATGCATTTCAAACGTGGGTGTTGCGACCACAATATCATCTAAATACGCAAAGGCATACGGTTTCATCTCCGACCCGATAATTTTGTCTAACAGGCGTTGAAAGATCGCGGACGCTCTTGTTAACCCATATGGCATCTTTTTAAATTGATAAAAGATTGATTAAAACTCCGGAACGCAGTGATTTCCCGACTATCTTTTGCTAATAGTATTTGAAAGTACGTCTGACTAAGATCAATCATGGAAATATATCGCGCGTCTCGTAACTTGTCTAAAATTCCGTTCATATTCGGTAACGGGTAGGCATCCTTTTTCGAGATGCTTTAACCTTTCTAAAATCAAGACAAAAACGGTATTTTCCGTTCGACTTCCTCACCATGACAATCGGATTCGACCACTCGCTAAAAGACGGTTCGATTATATCGGCATCTAACATTTTATCAATCTCCTCGCGAATAGCTTCCTGCACTTTCGGAGAGACCAGATAGCAGCGTTGTCTTATCGGCCCACGTCAACTTTATGTTCCATAAGGAAGTAATGCCAGAACTTGCAACTTTCGGCGGGTATTTTCGAGAAACTCTTGTAATCATTTCGACTGATTCGGCGTTAACTCGGCTAAACCGCAACATACTCGATCGGCTTTTCTGTATCAAAACGATATCTAAACGATATCTAAATCTCGATTCGCTTGAAAAGACGTCGAGACTTACCGAAAGCGCACAGAAGATCTTCCCACGATACAGTCAGGCTCGGCAATAGATACATGGAAATCTCACGTTTACGACCCTTCAACGACATCGGTACTTCGACTTCTTCCGTAATGTCAACGATCTGTCCATTTGCCGTTTTAATACGAAAACTTCGATCACGCATAATCAACAACCTTAAGTTTTTCACTACGCGAATTCCGTCCTACCCCAAAATCATACGGCTTGATCCGGAATCCATCAAAGCTATCAAAAAGTATCTTCTCACACGTACCCGTAAATAATGTAACGGTCAATTTAGGCTTCAAATGTAACGTATGAATAAGTAACATCTTCCGGTAAAATCGCGGTATGGGTCCTATTCGCGGGAGTGAGGTTCGCAGGGACCTGTCTTAATGACCCGCTCCTCTGTTTCCCGAACATTTCGAACACGTATTCACGGTCGCATCCCGTCGGCCACAACGATAATAATAAGTAGGCGCGGCTGTCGATACTCTCGCGCAATGTGTCCGGATCCATTGCAATTTCAGCACCGCACGCCAGCAAAGGATCACAGTAGTGGTTTCCGGCGGTGACAAAAACGGATTGGTTTCGTGTAAAATCGTGGACTCGATCGCCTCGGTACATGCTTCGCATCCCTCTTCTAGACAGGGAATCCTTTCGAGCTGACGACGACGAAAACCCGACAGCGGCGACAAAGGTGAGTCCGCGCGAAACTCGATGCGGCGCGCGATATACTAATTCCAGCAAAAAAAAGCTGGATCAAGCGGAGTTCGATATCGTCTCGCGCCATCGTAGCTAACTTCGACGCAAACAGTCATCCTCTCTAATATCGCAAAATCACGAAACATATCTCGCGAAACGGCAATTTGTAATCGAGGCAACATATTTCGATGCGCATAATTGATGACATTTTTCTGTTAAATTCCATGGAGAGCTCAGATGATCGAACAAAGCTTGCATGCAGGTCAAATAATCAGCGACAAGCTCGCCCTCCCTCTGAGTGCGACGCATAATCTCGTAACGCGAACGGAAAATCGGGATCGCCGAATCGCGCCTTCCATGTCGTCACGAAATCCTCCCAACTATGCCACTCCACGCGTCTGACTCGAAACCAGCATAACGCTGTACCCGATAAAAAGAACGGTAGGCACTTGAGCAAGTCGGCAACCGGAATAAGCGAACGTCCCTTCTCAATTCTGATTAAAAATGCTTCCGCGTCTCCGTGTTCCTGAAAATTTTAAATTTTACTTATGTAATATCTCGTAGATTTCGGCCGCCGAAACTCGCAGGCTTCCACGCATGCTCATCACGTCACGGTGAGACGTCAATCCTCCCCGTGGAGACGATGATACTATTCTTTCACGCATAACCTCCGTTCCAATCGGCGCGGGATGTATCTCCAGGTCGCGGATACACAAGCTATCTGGCTTGTCCGGTGAATGCGGAAGATGTAAATGTCTCTCCTCCGTCGCGTCGGTTCGAGTAGAAATCGCGTGCGGACCGCATATTTCCGCTAGCTCATATCGCAGAAGTCGATCATGCAGTTCAATTATTTCCCCCTCAGCATCCTGTCCTCTGCTCGACAATTCAACGCGTAATTGCTCTAGAGGCAGTCAATAGCTTCATGAAAATCGAGAATGTCTTTCTGACATTTTCGTAAATCGAAACTATTCGCTTTATAAGACGGCAGCAACAATAACACGCACGATAAATACGGCAGTCAAATATAAGGGCGCGAGGCACTCGAAAGATTTCCCTAATTCTAATATTTTCAATTTGTTAAGGCTAATCAGCACGAAAATAATACAACGAAAGTCCGAAAAAGTTAATAGTATTTTTACTTTGTATCAAATAACGTGTAGTCTAGTCTAGTATGCAGGATATTCGTTTTCTCTTAACTCCGCCAAATTTTATATGTTGCAGCAATAATTAATTTCAAATCTTGGTAATATGTAAAGAAGAATTAGTTTTCCAGAGGTTATGAAATATATCAGATGTACTATATAATTGTCTCTATATCTATATTCATCATTTCGTGTAATGAATAATAGTGTAAGTGTTTTACTTAAAAATAGTTATTCAAAACTCTATATGAATAGTATAATAGTATAATCGTGGATCTCGTTTTGCCCCTAAGCATCGGGATGATGGTATCGTGAATCTCGCATATGTGGAAACGCGTCTTTTTCCCGATAGCACACATTACCTGATAAGTATGTTATCGGGAAGAGACGCGTTCTTTTCCCGATAACACACATGTAAAATTCGGCAGAGTTAGGAAAAAACGAATATTCCGCGTACTAGAATAGACTGCACATACTTTTGACTGCATATTACTTCATATAAAATAAAAAATATTATTAATCGCAGTGATAACAATAGTACATTGAATATGTCAACTTCAAAATAGCCAATCTAGACCGTGATCTGGATGGTGATCAAATGGAATTGTGACCAAACGGGACTGTAGTCAATCGGGACGGTGGTCAATCGGGATGGTGATCAATCGGGAGGGTGATCAATCGGGACGGTGGTCAAACAGAATTGTGGCCAAACGGGATTGTGGTCAATCGAAATGGTAGTCAAATGGAATTGTGACCAAACGGGACTGTGGTCAATCGAGATGGTGGTCAATCGGGATAGTGGTCAATCGAGATGGTGGTCAATCGGGACGGTGATCAAATGGGATTGTAGCCAAACGGAACTGTGGTCAATCGGGATGGTGGTCAATCGGGACGGTGATCAAACGGAATTGTGGTCAATCGGGACTGTGGTCAATCGGGATGGTGGTCAATTGGGACTCAATATTAACGTGGTCAAATAGGACGCTCCCATAACCGTCGGTGGTGTCAACAATACAAAAAAAAGAAACGGTCGCGCGAGGTCGATACGGCTAATGTGTATCATGTCGACGAGACACGACGGAATTTCACACGTTAAATTAAAAAAATCTTTAAATTTCACAGCACTCGCGAGCACCGAATTTCTAAATACACTTCATTTTACGGTCCCTTCACTCGCCACGCAAAATATGTTAAAAGAGAATATTAGTTAATAAGGACACACAGCAATAATATGCAATCAAAATAAGCAATAACTTTCAAATAAATAATATTTAGAAACAATAGTTAAAAATATTAGTGAAAATTATTAGCTACCAGCACCAAACATTCAGCATTAATCGATTCAAGAAGGCAACAAACAAATTAATGTGTGGTCGCGCAATTACAAGCCGAAACGAATCTGTACGTTACTCTATTTCCTTCTTTCTCGTTCTCGTTAAATAATCGGTATTGACAACGTGGCCCTACGTTGGGCACCAAAATTTGTGACCGCCGTCTCTGAGGTCTCGTGAAGGTACTTTAACAATAGGTTGGGCGCCAGGCACGAGCACATGCCACTCACTCCAAATGAAAAAAATCGCAAAATTTGTCTTACGCAATTTCATCCAAATTCACGGACGCGAACATTGATCCGATAGCTCGGTTATAGATGATAGAGGAGTTCACGGAACGGGGCACGAGAGAGAAGGAATGAATAAAAGAAATTATGCAAGAATTAAGGATAGACAAGAATTAACAATGCAAATGGCTTTAATTTCGGCCTGAAATATTACTTACTTATCTCAATTATCTCTTCAAAATGCAGTAACAACTCACACATCTCGAATCTCGCAATGACAATGAATCACACAAAGAGATTTGTAAATTAAACAAAATATAACGACGGTACGGTATATCACGTAGACAGACACGCGGCAAAGATATTTTGGAAACGATGCTTTCGCCTGATGGTGTTCAATCTCACATTTAACAAGTTAACTTTATTACACCGAGTACTTTAATACGACGCAAAACGACACATGATATCTCACTCTCACGATATAATTCTACACGTGACAACCATACATGAAGGTGCATACGACATTATTTAGATTTTCGAAAGCGACGAGGACGAGAGAAAAACGGCCTATAAGGGCTCGATAATAATATCGTGAGGAATGACATGTGGCCGGCCCGCCGACAACGACACAAGAAAGAATCTCCGTGGTCACGGGAAACCCTTTCCCTTCGAAATTTCGCGAGTCATCCCTCGTGCGATCCCACCGATTTATTGATGAAATTGATGACTTTACAGAATTTTATACAGTTCGCTTCACCAGACGGCAACACTCTCTCGATCCTCCTTATCTGTCCACTCTCGGCAGCTGGCTCCTGCGTTCACTATCTCGCATCACTTATCGGAAAGTGAATCCTTCCGAATTCTCGCGACATGGCCACAGTCATCATCCCCTGTCTTGGTATGGATTAGCGCTGCGACGCGATTAACTTCGATTTAACCGATAAATCTTCTGTTCGTGCGTAGGCTCTAGATGTTTGCGCCTTCTTCGACCTCGTGGGAGAGGCAGCGATCTCTTATTTCTGGCTAAACTTCTGTTCCTTGAGGATTCATCCACTATTCAATTC
The DNA here is from genome assembly GCF_055798465.1 of Pogonomyrmex barbatus. Lineage (NCBI taxonomy): Eukaryota > Metazoa > Arthropoda > Insecta > Hymenoptera > Formicidae > Pogonomyrmex > Pogonomyrmex barbatus. Next base: position 2,912,467 of record NW_028297149.1, read on the forward strand.
CTTCGGCGAGAGATGGCTATCTTCCCTAATTCGATTACGTGTCCTCTACTCCTTCAGCCAGCCTTCCTCGATGCGAGTCTCCTCGCAATCTTGCGAGGAGTGGCGCCTCTCCTTTTGACCGCTCCATCGTCTCTGCGTTTCTGTGGTCGGCATCATTGTCCCTGTAACATTATTTAAGGCAACGGGAACTTTGCGTATAAAAAATCGGCAATTATTTGGGGTAATACGACGTATTTCGTCCTCGCATCTAGCGGCGGTATCCTCTTCGCATCCTGTTCGTCGCTGTTGATCGTCAAGAGGCATGCAGTCGCACATTAATCGTTTTGCAGTAGTCGTCAATTTCGTCAACTTAATATAATCAAGTGAAAATACACAACAGGAGCGATAATAACAAGGACGGGAACAAAAGATTCACGCAATTACGTGGGTGGCTTGCGCCACCTGAGTTTCGCCCACGTTCTCTCCCCTTAAACAGGTGGACGTAGGACCCAATAATCTCTGAATCGGCCATTCCCTCATTTTTGTGACGGACAATCTGAAGATGCCACGTCACAATATATATATATATATATATATATATATATATATATATATATATATTGGCGCCTCGAGACTACCCGTCACAAGGTAACTATTCCGATTCGGAGTATTTCTGGGTCCTGCGTTCACCCGTTTGAAGAGCGAGAGCACAAACGAACTACGAGTAACGCGAGCTGCGCGCGTAATTGCGCGAATTTCCTTACCTTTTTCCATTCTTTTCTTCTATCGTTTTCGAATTTGGTTTCCTCGATACTACACTGTACTGCCAAGATTGACGAATACCGCGAGATTTGTATACCGCCGCCTGCCAAGACGACCAACGACAACCAACGACGGGTGCGCAGAGGATGCTGCCAGATGCAAGGAATTATTAGGTCGTATTATCTTAAATAATTGCCGGATTTCTTTCTCTGTACAAGTTCCCGTATTGTAGTGCGACGTTTTATAGAAGTTGAGAGGCTGACCATACAACGCCATACAACGCGGGGATCGAAGGGCGATTGAGAGGGAAGACGCCACGCGGCGCTTCTCACGAGATAGCGAGGAGACATAGAGGAAAGCAAGCCAAAGAATACGAGGACGAGTAATCGAGTCGGGAGAGACAGTTATCGGAAGGACTGATATACCAAGAGAAGATCCTCGGAAGTCGCAAGCTCGGTCAAATAAAGGATCGCCGCCTTCGAATCTCCCGCGGGATCAGCGAAGTGCGAGTCATCTAGGATTCACGCCAAAATCTAAAGGATTTAGCGACTGATAGCGCCGCGGTGCTGATCGATACGCAAAGAGGATGACGACCACCACGGTGTCGCGAGAGTTCGCGAGGATCGAACAGAACTCTTTTCCGAGAGTGAGTGGACGCAAGAACCAAGAATCAAGAGGAGAGTTATCGAGACACAGGATCGAGGAAAGGGTTGCCGACTGGTGAGGCGAACGTTATTATTGTAAAGTCGTCAATTTCACCCGCGGATCAGAGGTATCGCGCGGGGCTGGCTTGAAGAGATTTTTGCGGGGAAAGTGTTCTCCGGTCGCGAAAGGATTGCGCCATCGCCATTGTCCACCCGGCGAGCCGGTCACGTGCTTACCTCGTGATAATTGTCGAGTCGTTTGTGATATTTTTCTCTCGCCTCTCGTTACGGAAAGCCCAAATAATTGTAGTCTTTGTACGATTTTCTTTTTGTATGATTGCCGCGCGTAGAATTACGTTTGTAAAAATGAGATAAACTGTCGTTTGCGGATTGTATAAAATCACATATTGCGAATAAAATCTGTGTTTTGTGTGAGCTCGAGCCATCAGGCGAAAGCGTCGTACCGAGAATACCGTTTCCGTGAATATTTCCGGGTTATATATCGCACCGTCGTATTACTTGTTCAGTGTAAGAATTTTTTATATGGTTCTTTGTCGTTATGAAATTCGAGACTCTTCGAAATGTATCGCGTTATCAGCGAACAATCGAGATAAGGAAATGTAATGACTCGAGTCGAAATTAAGGGCATCCGTATTGTTCTCTTAGTTAATTCTTGTTGCATCATTTTTGATTCCTTCTCTCTCGCGCCCCGTCCAGCAACCCCTCCTCTAACATCAAATCGAGCTGCCGGACTATCATCTAGTGTATGCGAATTTGAACTTTGTTGTGCAAGACCAACAGAAAGACTTGCGATTTTTTTCCTTGCATGATTGACGCTCGTGCCTGGCACCCAACATTTAGTTATTTACGTTACGAGAGACCGTTTTCAAGGGCGGCGGTCACAATACATATAGGATAATCCAGGTTACCCAAAGGAGTCGGCATATACGTATTCCTCGTGAAAAACTGAATCGAAAATGTCAATGGTATAATGTTGTGATATCAACAGTTTTCAAATGGTAGACTCAATCAATTCACCGTTAATTCTCGCAGTCTGTCAGTATCGAGCATTGTCGAGCAGTTAAGAAATATCGAACAGCAATATAAGTAAAGAAAGATCTTGGTCATTTGAAAAAGATATATAATATATTTTATGTATATTTTATAATTATAAATTAATTATTGATATATGTCTTAATTTTTATATTAACATGTAACATAGCAATTATGATTAACTCTTTATCGGAAGCCTTCGAAAATATTCAATCAGAGAAGAATTCGCGTCATCAGATGCGGCGCAATCAAGCGACCGACCGGATGGATACTACTAAACGGCACGATGCCGAACGAATATTGCATACTAAGTTCTATGAAATTTCTACTAATATCTACTGCTGTATTCTTAAATTGTGTCCAATTTGACTTTCTCGCGCTTGGAAATGATGAATCTGTGATGATCTGTACATTTTTACTCTTCGACTAACATTTTCTTTTTGTAAATTGACTTTATTAACATACATTTATTATAATTGTTATTAAAATTTATAAAAATAATTTTTTTATTCTTTAACTATTGTAATTTGTGTCATTCGATTATGTTTTTATATTGGCGATCTGATTTGCTTTTACACTTTCTTTTAGGCTCGATACACACTATCAGTCCGCTCTTGGTCCGCTCACGGTCCGCTCATGGTCTGATCATAATCCTTGAATATTCAAATCGCTCACGGTCCAGTGACGCGATCCGCTTTTGTGATCCGATCCCAGATGATCAGTATAGTTTCGATCTTCGTCCTATCAGGTTCATAATTTTTGCTCGAAGAAATGACACTATTTTCCGATAAAGAGTTAATTATAATTGTTATTACAATTTAATATAAAAATTAAGAAGTATATCAATAATTAGTTTATAATTATAAAATATATGTAAAATATATCTTTTTCAAATGACCAAGATTTTTCTTTACTCATATTGCTGTTCGATATTTTTTAACACTGCTCGACAATGCTCGATACTGACAGACTGCGAGAATTAACGGTGAATTGATTGAGTCGTCTGTTTGCATTATTGGTACGGATCTGGATAAGTTCGATCAAGCTCCGGTAAAATATTCTTTCGAAGGATCGTTGCTGGAACGAGAGCGGAGCGAGACCGAAATCCATAGTGTAGATACGTACGTTATAAACAATGGAATAATATTTGATCGGACATGAGCGGACCGAGAGCGGAACGAGAACGGACCAATAATGTGTATCGAGCCTTACTCATAATGATTCTTGGTTTTTATTTAAATCTATACAAAAACTATATAGCGGCGTATCGTGGTTTCTGTAGTAAATTTGGACTTAAAAAGGTTTTAAGCGAAACTCTACACAGATTTATTATTTTTCTCTCTTTATTTTACATTTTACATTTTATACTTTACATTTTATATTTATTTATCTATTTTGTTTTAATATGTTTTATATTGAATCAAAATATTAATCAAAATATTTTCTGCGTTTGAATTATTTATTATTTCGGTTGAAGAAGACTAACAATAAGTAAAGTCGAAACGTCTCAAATTTAAAATTTTGATTACTAAATAAGCAAGTATGCATAAAAGTGTATTGTTATTACAAATTACATTTTAAACAATGTTTCAAAAATTTTCACAATACATGTTCGAAACAGCCGCCATCCATTTCAATACATTTCAATACAAAGCTGAGCACGTTTAATAAAATTCTCTCTTGATTGTTGTACCATTTCAGGCATGGTAATTGCAAGCGCTTCATGAATTTGATTACTGAGTTCCTGGAGAGTGTTTATAGGCATGCAATACACATATTTCTTTATTGTTCCTCATAAGAAAAAATCAAGCGGAATTAAATCTAGTGGCCATGCTCGAGGACCTCCGCGGCCAATCTATATATTATATTAAGATATTTTTTATTTAGAATTCACCGTATGCACCTTGCATTGTGTGAAGGTGCTTTATCGTGTTAATACCACTCGTCGCTCCTCCAATGGTATATCCTCAAGTAATTCGGGTAATTCTTCAAAAAGAAAATTACTATAAATTTCATCGTCAATTCTCGCAAGAAGTTGGAATGGTCCAATCTGCACAAAATAATGATATACTTAAATATTTTTGAAAATAAAATTATAACGACACCCGACTCACCCCCCCTCAATTACTAACAATTTAATATTATGTGAACAATTGTTAACAGTATTAAGGGTCCCCGACCGATCAACCGTCGGGGCGCCGACACGGCGATCCTTCCGCGATCCCACCGTCGAGAAAAGCCCGTCGAACAGCGGACGCGGCAAACCGGTGATCACGCGGCTTCACGTGCGCGCCGCGTGAGACAATAGACACACGGTGGCCACCACCGCCGGCCCCGCTACCGACCGCGCCACCGAACATCCTCGCGGAATTCCCGAGCGCGTTCGGCGAATTATCGCGGGGATTCCGACGAGACATCCCCCGGAAACTACCCCGACCCGAGTCCGGCCGACCCGTTCCCGACGAAACCCGACCGATGGTCGGCTCGGGTATATTAAGCGAGTCCGGGAGATAAACGAGACCGATTCCCAGCGAGACAGTTACCAGTCCGACACTGCTCTCGATATTCCGAATCCTCTCCAGAAAAAGCGATCTAGGGTGCTACCTATCGTGCCAGGAGCTTCTGGCCGATCGCTCCTCTAATATCCACCAGCGCACAAGTACTCACAGGTTGAGGAGCTTCTCAACCTGGGCTCCACAAAGAAAGCCCTTGTGCACATATTCCTTTGACGATCGAGAAGCAGGGAGCTTCCTGCATTCAAGCCGTCATAAGCCTTACACACAGCTGATCCGTCATATCAACACTCGCAGCTGATCCGTCAAAACAAGTCGGCCGAAATCCCCGCGCACCGTCGCGCCCGCGCCGCGCCTATCGAAGAATGCGACGAAATTCGGAGAACCGACCGCGAGCAAAAGCGATTGTATATAATACGTGGAAACCGCGCGTCTTTTCGCCGTACCAACGGCGAAATACCTGTAAATACTGTAAATACAAAAACAGCCAGTCGGCATTGTAAATATAAACCTAGAAATACCAAAAGACATGATATTTTATTTCTCGTACCGAATCCTGACAAAACCGATCGACGCTATCCTGCAAAACCGAGCGACGCGGAGATAGAGACGTTTTAAAATATAAAAATCTAGTCATTGAAAGCAAGTAAATATGCATTGCTACATTACATTGAAGGCGTTAGAACGTTGAAATACGTATTTTATTGCATCCAATACTTCAATTTTTAATATAACAAAGTAAAAGAGGAAGTACATTTATGATTATTAAAAATAATACTCACCACAGAATTCTTTTATATGCCAGCCCATAAGTTAATGCTGAATTTGTGTTGATAACTTTTAATTACACATGCGGATTTTCATTCGCGTAGAAGTGAAAGTTATGTGTATTAAAAATCTCTTCTCTCGTAAACATCGATTCGTCGGTGAACAATATGTTTTTCGCAAAATGGAGATTTTAATAGATTCAATGGACTCAATTTAAGAATAGAGCAGTAATTGTTAATAGAAACTTCACGAAACTTAGTTTGCGATGCAATATTCGTTCGACACCGTGCCGTTTAGCAATATCCATTCGGCCAGTTGCGCCGCAACGACGGCGCGATTTCTTCGCTCTGTGGTTGGACATTTTCAAAGGCTTACCATTTGAAAACTGTTGATATCACAACATTTTACTGTTGACATTTTCTACTTAGTTTTTCATGAGGAATACGTACATGCCGGCTGATTGTATCATTTTGGCATTAACATATGAGGTAAATAAAGATTGTAATGAACTTTTTGACAGCTATCACATGGTACAATATGTCGTTATTAAACAGATATTTGGCGATGTTATATTGCGATATTAATTGTGTAATATACAAATAAGTTCCGAAACAGAAATAATTTCTTAATGTCATTGTATATTAAGAATGTCATTGAATATTTCTGTGATATTCTCGATGTAAGAGGATCCTGATGTGAAACCTTTACCACTTGTCATATCACCATGTCTGAACACACGAAATATCAGTTCTGTTATTAGTGAACTTTAATCGCCAATAATTTAAAAACTATTATAGCCTTGACATTTTCGTATTAATATTTTCATCTTAGAATGTTCCAAAGAATCTGCTCTTAAAAGGAAATACGGTGATTTTGGGATACCTTGTATATATATATATATATATATTGTTGTTGTCGAATGATCCGCTCGCTTTGGTCCTTGAGTAATGTTGTGAAAATCGTTCCTTGCCAACGCGCCGTTATTTATGTTTATCGATCGATGGAGTTGATTTGACGAAGATTTGTGCGGGACGGTTTTGAGAAGCTTAAAGATTGTAAAATGAACTGTGCAATAATTGTTGAACTTATTATAGTTCTCTCTTTGTAAACGGCCTCTATTTATTTTCGTGAGTTGCCGCCGCGGAAATGCGACATTTTTGTGTTACGTTGTGTTGTTGTTACGCCCGAACGGTGTTCCGCTCGGCGCTGCCGTCACATCGATTACTAATTTGAAGATCGTTCCTTGCCGACGTAGTTGGAGCGGTTGTCAAGGATGGTTGTTGTTACGCGGAGACTTGAGGCGGACGGACGTGTGTCCGCGGTGTTGTAATTGTTTCGTTATTAATAAAGTTTTCTCAAGTTTTTATTAAGAAAGTTGTTATTCCGCGCGCAGCTCATCCGCAACTCGCGATTCATGACCGCCGCGAGCGCGACAATATATATATATATATATATATATATATATATATATATATATACACATGTATATATATATATATATATATATATATATATACATATATATATATATATATGTATATATACATATATACATGTGAAATATACATATATACATGTATATTTCTATCAATGGCATTACAGCTCAAGGTCGAGCCATGGTCTCCCGAAGCTTAGCCCTCCACTCGTCACGGTCCTCATGTCAAGGTCAGCACTTCTCCTTCAGTCTCTCAAACCTAGAAATTTCCTCGCATCCGTATCCACTGCATCCTCCCACGTTGCTTTCGGTCTTCCCCATCATAGTTTGCATGTTTTCAAGATTCTCTTAGATACTCTTGTTTCCTCCATACGTTACACGTGTCCGATCTATCTAAGTCTCATGAGACTTATGTTGTCTGATGGTTTAGGTATTTTGTACAGCTGATACAGTTCATAATTGTATCTTAATCTCCATAAATCTTCTTCTTGCAGTGGTCCATATATTTTTCGCAGAATTTTTTTTCGAAAGTGTCTAAAATCTCACGCATCTCTGCGTAATTATTCAAGCCTCGCATCCATACGTAACTACACTACGTATAAGAGACACGGATGGTGTCTCGACACCAAGTTCACGCGCAGCGAAGTTTGCGTAGAACGGTAGTGGCGAGACGCCTGTGGCTCTCTTTACGCGAGACCTCAGGATGAACTCGGTCTACATTTTCATATCTCAGCAACGACTGTATTGATTAAATTCTAACTACGCTTAATCGATAGCTGAATCAAATTATATAAGAAAAATTTTTTCATTTTTTTTTTCGTGTTTTACAAACTGAGATATCGCAACGCAATCGCGACGCAAAGTTCAGATTGGTAAATTTTAAGAAACGTCCTCGCCGTTACTTTCTTTTTTCTGGAGGCGCTAATGAATGCCTCTGTATGATAGTGCAGCGCTCATTTTTTTGATAAGTCTTTGATAGATATCCTTCGTGTGAAGTTGTATGTATTGATTAATAAAAAGGAAGGTATAACGTGTATCATATGTAATAGTAATATTGTGTAATATTGTGTACAGTAATATTGTGACATATAATACATTGAAGAAATAGTCAAATCGGTCTAACAAAATAAATAATTTAAATAAAATAAATAATAATTTTACATTAAATTGAAGAAAATATTGACTAAAATTAATTTATATCAAAATGTACCCAATTATATAAATATATTTACTTAACTATATTAATGATATTACTATTCACAATCATGATTTATAAGAAATATAATAATGTTATTTCTAAAAATGTTAATTAAAAAAAATTTTATAATTTTTAAAAAATGACGTTCGACACAATTAGAAAGATATTTCTTTGCACTATTACTTATGTTTCAACCATGACGGAAACTAGATGATCTTAAAAATAGATGTGACACCTACAAAGAATCATTTCACTGAATTAAATCACATCTTGTTAAAGCACAATATCAAGAACAATTAGAAGAATTGAAAACGGCATTTGAAACTGCAAAACAATTAGTTCAGAAATATCTAGATAATGAAATGATTGCAAAAACAACAGGATGCATCTCAAGATGATCCAGAAAATGCAATAAGTATGCAAACATAGAAGCGAGTGAAGTCATGCAAGACTTTAAAGATCTTGGAACTAAAATTAAAGAAGAGGATGTTTCTGAAATAATAATAAAATTAAACATAGATCAAAGAGAGTATTTGATAGAGTTATTGGCACTATTAAATTAGATAAATCAGTATTACGATTATATTGTTACGTCCGCGTCGGTCATAATCATTAACCACGCACACGCTCCTGCGATTCCGCACACTCGCGCGATACGCTAGGAAACCGCACGTAATGATTCAACACTCTTTTACAAAACACGAAGGCTTTATTCAAGCCTAGAATAACTACAAGGAATTCGGCACACGTAATGCCACGAGCAAAACATCCATGGCGTAAACAAACACTCCGTTACCTGAACAGTTTCACTTCTTCTTCATACGGCGCACAGTAGGATCAAATGAAAAATTGTCTTTCATAATTGTTCAGAGTTCACAAGTCTTAACCGATTTTAATGTTTTTTTTTTAATTAAAGTTTATTTAATTGCATACAAAGTTAAGGAAGCGGATTTTTTAATTGCATTTTCATTTCAAAATGGCGGACGTAAAATGGCGGGTAAAAAAACAGAAATCGTGCTTCATAATTATCTACAGCTTGTAAATCTTAATCAATTTTAATATTTTTTTTTTAATTAAAATTTATTCAATTGCGAACAAAGTTGTCGCTCAGTTGTAGCTCATTTTTTGATTGGTCCTCTGTTTTAAAATGGCGGATGTAAAATAGCGATTAAAAAGTACAATGCATTTATGATTTTAAACTGATTTGTACTAAATTAAGTGTATGTATTATTTTGTCGTCACAGATTATGAATTTACTATTAAAATTACGAAATTAATTGTAATAAATGCAATATTGCTGCTGTAAACAATATATATATATATATTTATTAATATTTTATTAATATATACAAGGTGTCCCAAAACTCTCGCATTTGGAATACACTACGTGATTTTTTATCCTAAAAGAAACAACTTTTTCCTTTAGCAAAATTGCGTGCGACGAGTAATTTTTACAATAAATCAGATTAAAAGTGACGAATACGCGTATGTGCGTAGCGGTCACGGCTGACATGCGTTCCTCAGGCCGGCGGGGCCTGAGACTTAATCTTTGACGACTTCACGTACTGTATTGTTTAAAATATAATACAAGTTAACAAAATAAGTATTGTTTTCATCCTTTACGTAACGATTCAATAAAAAAATTATTATCTGATTTCGTAGCATTATCTGGAAATAAAAATAAATGTAAATTATATGGTGTATGAATTGAGCAATCTATTATTTTAATTATTTTTTATCGTCGTATGCTCATCGCATATGACAATAAAAAAAATATTAAATTTAACGAATATTTATTAATTACGTGAGTACGTAATCATGAAAAGTAAAAAAATTGATTTTTTCATAATAATGTAATGAAGCATTTGAAAGTGCTCCGTTACTAGCGCGCTACGCGGCCCACATCATCCGGGGCCGCCCGAACTTCCCTGACCGCGACCGAACAATACACGCGCGCCGCTGATCTGTCACGCGTCGACGGCGTGACAAATCAGCTGTTTTGTTTAAACAATTATAATTAATCACACGTCGACATGTAGCACAAAAATGGGTATAAATATCCGGCAAATTTTTGTAAAAGACTCCAGACCTGTTCGATCATCCGACCCATCCGCTTTCAAAAGCACCGACCCAACTTGAACAACGCGAGAATCTTCTCGCATCGAATACCGAGCGTTCTCAGTATTTCCGTTCTTTCCTTTCGCGAAAAATTGGAATGTTCTCGGGTTTTTCTTTCACGAAATACCGAACGTTCTCAGTATTCTCGTTTCCTTCTCGTCCAAAAATCGGAGCGCTCTCGGACTTTTCTCCTACGAAATATCGGGCGCTCGCGATATTCTCGTTTCCTCCCTGTCCGAAAAATCAGAACGTTCTCGGACTTTCTTATGAAATATCGGGCGCTCGCGATATTTCCGTATTCTTGCATATTCAAAAGTCGGAGCGTTTTCGGACTTTTCCTATGGTATACGCGAGAAACACGTATTATCGCAAGCATCAACTATCTAGCTTTGCTAGCAACCCGCTTAGCAAGACCCGCATGTCTAAACGCTCGACACAACGCGGGCCCGGTTGCCACGCACTGCGTATACGACGGTCTAGCGACTGTCACCCATCGCATTCGCGATTTAACCGCGCTACGAATATCACAAAGCGGCAAGCGAAAACCATATGCGAATGGCGCTACGCTAAGAGAGACAAGACATCCTCTATGTAAATCTCTAGTAATCTCACATCTAAGTTAATAATAAATCCTTTCGAGCAATTAAATCCAGACGACTGCGACTCTTTCCCGAACACGGAATTCGACGAGCATCTCCGAGCTCACGTCCCCCCCCCCCGTATTCGTACCGTGTATTGTCCAACCGCGCAAGGACGTACAAGTGTCTAAATAATTCGTCAAATTCAATATTTTTTATATGCAATTGTTGCATTTATTGTTATATGCAATTGTGCAGTAATTAAAATAATAGAATGCTCAGTTTACACCATTATACCCATACAATATACCATATTATTTACATTTATTTTTATTTTGAGATAATGCTACGAAATCAGACAATTTTTTTATTAAATCGTTAAAGAATGAAAACAATACTTATTTTATTAACTTTTATCATATTTTAAACAATATAATATGTGAAGTTATCAAAGATTAAGTATCAGACCGCGGTGACCTGAGGAACGTGCGCCAGACCGCCCTGACCGCTACGCACATACGCGCGCTCACTTTTAATTTGATCCACTGTAAAAACTACTCGTCGCACGCAATTTTGCTAAAGAAAAAAGTTGTTTCTTTTAGCATAAAAAATAACGTAGTGTATCCCCCAAAGCGAGAGTTTTGGGACACTTTGTATAAATATATATATATACATATATATAGGTATGTATGTACGACTGAGCGTTTCGCTCGACATTACCCTCATATCGATTTCCAACCTGAAGATTTCCTTTCCTTGCCGACGCGGCATTAAGCGGTTGTCAAGTTGTTGTTGAGAAAGTATTTATATTGATATATATAAATTTATATTGAATTGTAGAAAGCCCTTGTTAGTTCCCGTGCTTCTGTGTTTAATAAAGTATGTTTCTACATTTCTTCTTTCTCTCTTCCTTCCTTGGCGTGAGTGTAACGCGAGTGAACCCGCCGTGAGCGTGACATTTTTAGGGGCTCGTCCGGAATCGGAGAAACATGGCAGAGCGTCAAGTGGAATTGACACGAAAGGAATTAGCAACAGAAGTGGGACAAGAAGGAGTTGGGGAGACGGGTTGTCTCGGCCAGGAAGAGAGTTTGTGTGCGAACGGAGGATTCGGAAACGAGCCTGGAGATGATTCTCCGTATGACTATAGAGGAGTTTCGCCTTCTTAGAGAGGAGCGTGCAGAGCGGCGACGCGGAGAAGAAGAGCAGGAAGAATCGGTGCGGCAGTTTGAGGAGCAACTACCCATACCAGACCATTCAAATCCGATTTTTAATCTCGGTCTCGGTTTAAAAGTAAAGCCCGACACATATGACGGAAATTTTCCTTTGTGAGAATTATTATCTCAGTTTGAATTAATCGGGCAAATAGATGGGGAAATTCGAAGAAAGTGGTCTCGGTCGTATTGGTTTCTTATTTAAAAAGGAAAGCCTATTCAATTTTAAAGGAGGGGACGGAATTGGAAAATTCGCAATATAGCGAATTAGTTTCAAGATTAGAGTTTTACGTTTTGGGGAAAAACTTTCGGCATAAAATTACTACATGTAGTAAGTTTATAAATCGAAAACAAAAATTATAAAAGGATGGGATTATAAAAGGCTGGGAAGGCAACAGTTTTAGATAAGGAACAGAAAATTGAAATATCTAACTGGGCAAGAAGTTCTCATTGATTTTAAAATAAATGTTAAAGTCGAGATAGAGAAGTTTTCCTTAGAATTTCCGATGTATATGGCGGAAATTGAGTATGAATGCATCTTGAGAGCAGATTTTCTTGTTAAAATCGGGCAGAATAGGATCCTCAATTCGTTCTTTAGCAATGACATTTCTGGAAAAGAAGGAAACCTATTTTGTTCTTGTATTAGTTTCTCAGAAAAGAAAGTTCCTGACTTTTTATTAGATTTCTTTAATAGGAATTCAGAAAGGTTAAATGATTTACAACAGAAAAGTTTTTCTGAATTTCTCGAAGAATTTCTCGAAAGATATCTTTTCGGAAAATATTGTAGCGGGTAATTGCTCGGTAATAATGCACTCAATTTTTGTAGGAAAATCGAATCCTATAAAACAGATTCCTAGACGCATTCCCTTTCAGATGCGAGATGAAGTGAAGAAAATTCTTGAGGAAATGAAGCAGCAAGAGATGATTGAAGAATCCCATAATCTTTGGATTTCACCTGCGGTCATAGTGAAGAAGGATGGGATGTTGAGGTTCTGTGTGGATTACAGAAAGCTCAACACAGTCACCAAGAAGGATTATTACCCACTCCTAAGAATTGATGATCTTCTTGATCGATTGTCAGGAAATTCTTGGTTTTCCACATTGGATTTAAAAAGTGGATACTGGCAGGTGAAACTTCGTCCAGAAAATAAGAAAAAGACAGCATTCTCAATAGGAAACGGTTTGTGGCAATTTACTGTGATGTCATTTGGGTTACGTAACAGCGACTTTTGAGAAGTTAATGGAAAAAGTTCTTCATCAGATATTATATAAAATCTGTTTATTTAGATGATGTTGTGATTTTCAATAAGACCTTCGAGGAGATGTTGGCTAATCTTCGGGGAGTTTTTCTTCCTTTTAGAGCAGCAAATTTAAAAATAAATCCAAAGAAATGTTCCCTGTTTGGAAGGAAAGTTAAATATTTAGGTCATGAAGTCTCGGAAAAAGGAATCTCTACTGATTCTGAAAAGATTGCTTCCGTGCTGGAATGCGAAATAAGAAGTAAGTCCATAGCTTTTTAGGATTTTGCTCCTATTATAGGAAATTTGTTAGAGGATTTTCGCAAATTGCAAAACCTTTATTTTCCTTGACGGAGAAACAGTGTAGATTTGTTTAACATGAACATTGTCAAGAGTCATTTGAAAAGCTAAAGCGATATTTGATTTCTTCTCCTTGTTTTTTCCAATTGGGACAGGAAAATTCATTTTGGGTACTGACGCCTCGAATCATGGCATTGATGCTGTTTTATCCCATATTTCAGAAGGAAAGGAGAGAGTAATTGCTTATTTTAGGGTTAAGTAAAACCGAAAGAAATTATTGTGTTACTCGTAGAGAGTTGTTAGCAATAGTTGACTCTTTGAAAAGTTTTTATCACTACTTATATGGATAAGAATTCTTAATAAGAACTGATCATTTCTCTTTGATGGTTGATGTCTTTTAGAGAACTAGAAGGTCAGTTGGTTGATTCCGCTGATTGGAACGTCCTCAGCAATGTAATTTCGAAATTTTTCATCGAACAGGGAAATCGCATGGGGATTATCAAGACGCCCCTGTGCGGAAAGTGACTACAATTATTGTGCCAGAGTGGAAAGAAAAGAGGAGGAAAATAAAGGGGAATATTTAGGAAGAATAGTTTTAGAGGGAAAAGAATCAAAGGATAGACAGGCATCGCAGTTAGAAGATCCTTCGATTGTTGAAATTCTTCGGAGTAAGGAAATATTATAGATAAACGCCCTCTTCGACATCATTTCCGGGAATATTTCTTCGAAAATTTATTGGTCTCAATGGGATTCTCTGGTTATTAAGGATGAAATTCTTTGTAGGAGATGGGAGTCTCCTGATTTGAAAACTGTTATTTTTCATATGATGTGGTAAATGGGCAAATGAGAATCAGCGCTGTTTACGGTGCGCAACTGACATTCTTCACAACTTAAAAATATATAAAACATACGTTTCGACTCTAGTTTGAGTCATCTTTAGTATATAAAGATAAAGACAAGATACTGTGTTCAACCGATGTGCTCACTGAATGTTAAATTCGCTAACTAGAATTATTATGACCGCGCAACCATGTCATTCTTAAAGAGACAGGACAGTCTTTAAGGAGTTGTCAGTTATCAGATGAACACAATTCACACTAACCGAAAGCACGCGCAGGATTGCGGCGCGGTTCGCACCGAGCAGCACACCAACAGTACATCCACACGCCTTGAGCTCCAGGCAGTGACTGAGCGATGACTCCATAATTCAACAACTTGTCATCAAACAAAGCCGAAGTTACAATTTGCTCAAGACGGAAACGTACGCAATGCAAGAATTTAATGTCAGATTGTGAATTTAAACTATTATTCTGTTTTTTAATAAAAAGCATCTCTGAGATTAATCGTTTCTACAAATTACGTTCACAATCTAATACTTTCACACCGTTCCAATCAAAATCATGATCGTAATCTAATCTGTATTCGGATTATATCTATAATGACTGAAACTGTGTGTTCGTGTTTCTATGTATATATCAGATGTACAAAAAATTCTGAGCTTTAGATTTCATACAACCGAAATAACAATTTAAATTTTATATATATCTTCCCATATTTTATATATATCTTCTTTTGTGGTTTTAAAGCATTGACATTTGGTCTTCTAAAATGCCATACGGTTTGGCGTTTGATGCACATAACTTCAAAAATCAATAGTGTTCACGATGGCAATAACAAAAGAGCATATTCGATTTTCCATCCACTTCGCGTTTCATCTGAAGAAAAATGCTGTTGAAGCCACTGCAATGATTTGTGCTGCATATGGAGAGAACGCTGTAAGTCATACTACAAGTAAAAGATGGTATCAAAAATTTCGCCAAGGAGATTTCAGTCTTGAAGATGAACCGTGTGCTGGACGCCCTCAAAAGATTGAAACGGACGAATTGCAAGCACTGCTGGATATAAACTCTGCGCAAACTGAAAAGGAGCTTGCAGAATAGCTTGGCGTTACGCAGCAAACCATTTCCGTACGTTTACATACGATGGAAAAGGTTCAGAAGGAAGGCAGATGGGTTCCGCATGAATTGTCCGAAGACAACAAAAATCGTCGGCGTGACACTGCATTCACTTTGCTTTCAAAGTTCCGGAAAAAAAATTTTCTGCACAAAATCATTACAGGCGATAAAAAGTGAATTCTTTATGATAATCCTAAACATAGAAAATTATGGGTTGACTCTGGTCAACCTTCGACATCGACGCCAAAGCCCAATGTCCACGTCAAGAAGGTTTTGCTCTGTATCTGGTGGGATTGGAAAGGTGTTGTATTACGAGTTGTTATAACCGAGTGAAATAATCACGGCAGACTGCTATCAACAACAATTGACCAATTTGAGCGATGCATTAGAAAAGAGGCCATTTACTGGCCAAGGACGTCGTAAAGTGATCTTGCTTCATGACAATGCTCGATCACATGTTGCGAAAGCGACTCAGGACCATATCTGCGTTAGGCTGGGAACTTCTCCCGCACGCGGCGTATAGCCCAGATATGGCGCCTTCCGATTACTACCTATTCCGGTCGCTGCAGCATCATTTGGCTGATACACATTTCGTGAGATTTGAAGAGATACGAAGATGCATTGATGACTTTATTGTTTCGAAGCCGGTGAGTTTCTATCATCAAGGAATTTGCAAGCTACCCGAAAGATGGCAAAAGGTCGTTGATGCAAACGGGGAATATTTCGCTGATTAATATTTTTTTGTTTGTTTTTGAATAAAGATTGAATTTTACAAAAAAAGCTCAGAACTTTTTTGTACACCTAATAATTCTGGTATTCATGCAGTCTCCTTTTTAATTATCTCATTGTTTGTCCGACACAGCATGCATCAGCTGCCGCAACAGATCTTGTACACTACATTCCTTTTGGAGTGTTGGTAGAGCGTCCTTATGAACCCTGATCATGTCTCTCAACTTATTCATATGCGGTACTTAAAGTACGCGGGTTTTGCGTTGAAATCATTGACAACTTTTTTGAGTTTAGTCGCAATTCCCGGAACAAAAAGTAAAGTGAACCATTTTATTCTCCGTGATTGCACTGTTGTATGCACTGTTGTATTTGATATGCTTGATCTGTCTTCTCTCTTGAATAAAGTTTTTAGTCTCGAATGGATATTATCAAAGATAAAACTGAGAGGATAATCATTCATTAACAAAGTCGTGATCACCAAATTCAAGTTTTTTTTTTAATGGTATTTCGGGTGAGACAGTAAGAACGCTCTACCGATGATTCCAGCAATGGTGTCTCTTTTTTGGGCGAGAAGATGCTATGAGTGAAAATTGACCTTCCCGAGAATGTGGGTTTATGAAACCAATCAATTTCGACGTTCTTATTAATAACCTTTAAGGTCAAATCGAGAAAATTCAATTCACTCCTCCCTCCTTCCTACTTCAACAGTAAATTGCAATCCAGGGTGGTACGAATTGAACCTTCCAAGAATCTCATCAATCAATCGGGAAGGAATGGCTATTGCAATGTCGTCGACATATCTATAAAAAAATGATAAACGTGCCTTAACACTCTCGAGCATGATCTCCTCCAAATTTCTTAATACTAAATCAGCTATGATCGAAGATAATAGGGAACTCACGGATTCCAAAAATTTGCTTATAAATTACATTGTCGAACGTAAAGAAGGTAGAATTTAAGACAAACGAGACTGCACCTAAAAATTCATTCTTAGGGATGTCGCAGTTCTTCGAGATGTCTCCCCTTAACAATATTGTCAACTGATAGATCGATAGGAACATTGGTGAACAAAGAGATCACATCGAAAGAAATAAGTCTGTGTCATCAGACAATTGTATGTTAGATAACTTGTTAGCAAGTTTAAAACTTATTATTTTTCAAATTGTTGTTCCTCATAAAATGATACAACAGATTTTGGAAGAGTTTTGTTTATGATTTTCCTACAGCATTTTTGAGTTAATAAAACTCTTGAGAAGATTCAGAAGTATTTCTTTTGAGCAAACAAGATGTGAAACATTGGATTAGGACCTGTAAAGTTTGCGTTGCTAAAAAAGGTCCTGCTGGAAAGGAAAAATCTGCTTTTCAGATTTATAATGTGGGAGCTCCCTTTGAGAAGATGCAGATGGACGTGTTAGGCCCCTTACCATTTTCTTCTTCCGGGAATAAATATTTATTAGTAATGACTGATTGTTTCTCAAAATGGATGGAAGCTTTTCCACTGAGAAATATCAAAGCTAGTATGAATAGCAGAAGTCTTTGTAAGTCAGAATCTAGGCGTGGATTGCCATTAGAAATGCATACGGATTAGGAAAGGAATTTCGAATTGCGAATGTTCCAGGAGTTATGTCAAATTTTAGTAATAAAGAAAACATATTACTCCTCTTCATTCACAATTCAATGATCAGGTGGAACGACAACATCAGATTTTGTTAAATTATTTATCTAAATTTATTTCAGAAAACCAGAGAGATTGGGATCGTTGGGTTTTCTTTAAGATTATTGGCTTACAATTTCTTCTAAACATGAGATCACAGGTTTTATTCCTGCAGAGTTGAATTTGGATAGAGAATTAAGATTGCCTATATATCTTTTTTGTGGTTGTCCTCCTGAAACCAGTAATGTTCCCCAAAAAGAAGGATATTCATTTAAATTGATGAAGAGATGAATCATATCCATAATGTTGCGAGTCAACGTATGGATTTAAGATATAAAAATGAATTATGATCGAAAGGATAGACGGTTGAATTTTGTGCCTGGTCAGAAGGTTTGGTTTATAATCCTCAAAGGATACGAGGTAGGATTCCCAAGTTGCAAAGTAATTGGGAAGGACCTTATGAGATGGTTAGGAAAATAAATGACGTAATTTATTGCATTCGTAAAACAAAAAGACATAAAAATAAAGTGGTACATTTAGATAGATTAACTCCATTTGAGGAAAAGAAAAATTTGTAAGGAAAAGAATCGAAGCTGAGCCTGTAAATATGTAAAAAGAGATATGTGAATATTTCATTTTTAGGGAAACAATTAATTTGAAAGAGAGTTCTTTAAGTAAATACTGTTTATGTTTTCGTTTCTTGTTTGAGGTTTGTTGGCTTTAAGAAGAAGATCTTCTGTCTGAACATCCAGTTTAAGAAATCCTTTTTTTTTTTAAGAAGACCGCATCGCCCTCGGTTTTTTTTAACCGTGGTTTTTCCAAGAGACTTAGGGCGAATGCTGAGACGGAGACTTGAGGTGTCCGTAAGGACGAAAGGATCCATGGAAACTGGTTTCCGTTTCTCCCCTCCGTTTCTCCCCTCCCCCTTGTCCGAAGATTCAAAAGAAAAGTGCGCAAGACACAAACATAAGATGAAGAAGCATCAGAAAAGAAGAAAGAAGAGGGAAAATGACCTCGCAGCGGCACGGAACTTCCGGGAAGGGTGAAGTTTGGGACTGGTTCGGCGCTCGGTAACCCGCAGCAACAGCTCGTAGAGCAGGAAGTCGACAGATACTCTGAGAATTTCACCATGGAAGACGAAGCCGATTTTTCTATGAGGGAGTTCCCTGGAATTCAAGATGACAATTTCGAAAAGGAAGGGGGAAGTGTTACGACCGAGCAATTCCGCTCGACACTACCTTCATATCGATTTCCAACCTGAAGATCGTTCTTTGCCGACGCGGTCGTCAAGCAGTTGTCAAGCGTTGTTGTCGTGAGAGAGTCGACGGCGCGCGAGTTTAAGTCGTGTCGCGATGAATTCATATTAAATTGTCGAAAATTCTTGCTAGCTCCCGTGCTTCTGTGTTTAATAAAGTGTTCCTATATTTCCTATAGTTCTTATATTTCTTAAATTTTTCTCTCTTCCTTCCTTGACGCGAGTGAAACCGTGAGCGCGACATATATATATATGTCGCGCTCACGGTTTCACTCGCGTCAAGGAAGGAAGAGAGAAAAATTTAAGAAATATAAGAACTATAGGAAATATAGGAACACTTTATTAAACACAGAAGCACGGGAGCTAGCAAGAATTTTCGACAATTTAATATGAATTCATCGCGACACGACTTAAACTCGCGCGCCGTCGACTCTCTCACGACAACAACGCTTGACAACTGCTATAATATAAGAACTATAGGAAATATAGGAACACTTTATTAAACACAGAAGCACAATACATTTACACACACACACACACACACATATATATATATGTGTGTGTGTGTGTGTGTGTGTGTGTGTGTGTGTGTGTGTGTGTGTGTGTGTGTGTGTGTGTGTAAATGTATTGAGTTGTCGGAAAAGTATTTTTTCTATGTTTTTCAAAGGTCATTTATTTATATAAAGAACAAAGATCAATCAATGATATATTGCCCATTTTGATAACCTTTTGCCATCTTTCAATGAGTTTCATAATTCCTCGTTCATAGAAGAACCTCTCTTTATCGGCGAAAACTGAACAAGGTGCTGATTTACAGCCTCATCTGAATTAAACGTTATACCATGCAAGGAGTTTTGAAGAGAGCGAAATAAGTGGACGGTGAGGTTAGGCGAGTATGGTGAGTGTGGCAAACATCCCATCTAAACTCCAATAATTTTTGACGGGTAGTCAAATTTATGTGTGGTCTCGCGTTGTCGGAACACAACTCCTTTATGATTAACGAGCTCTGAATGATGGATTCGTTCAAACTGTTCAATTGTCGACAATACACATTCGAATTGATTGTTTGGTTCCTTGGTAGGAGCTCGAAAAACACGACACCTTTAAAATCCCATCACACTGAGAGCATAACCTGCCTCTGATGAATGTTTGCTTTTGATGTCGTTTGAGGCGAATCATCACGTCGGGACCAAGACCGTTTGCGCATCACATTGTTGTAAACAATCCACTTCTCATCAGCAGTCATCAGTCGCTTCAAAAAAGGATCATTTTTCTCACGTTTAATGAGCATATCGCAGATGTTTATACGCGCCGTCAAATGAACTTCTTTGAGTTCATGAGGAACTCAAATGTCGAGCTTGCTTACGTATCCCAGCTTCTTCAGGTGAACGCTTGAATGATGGATGTTCAATGTTTCTGCAATCTCTCGTATTGTGAGTTTGACTCGATCAATGCCTTTTGTCGTAGTATTTTACACATACTTGTATTTTACACATTTATGCAGTAACTGCATAACGATATGTTACATGATAAGTATTCACCATACGATATCGCCAATAAATATAGCGATGCTAAAATGAATTTGTCGAACATCAATCAACTTCGGTAGGCCTCCCTGACTGAAGAGCGTCGTTGAGGTCAAAATCACCAGCACGGAATTTCATGAACCATCGTTGGCACTGACGTTCTTGTAAAGCATTGTCACCGTAAATTTTACGCAACTTTTCACAAGCCTGATGCGCGTTTTATGGAAATAAAACAGTAATATATGGCGAAAATGCACAATTTGGTCTTCTACCTTCAACTTGTTATAAAATCTTCAAAACTCAACCAAATCGCTCAATTTTTTTTTTTTAGAATGAAGCTAGAACTGTCAGCTGTCAAATGACATAGCAATAACATAGATGCGAATTAAAAAATGTAATAATATACCAATTTCTAATGAAATAATTGAAACTAATAGTAAAAAAAATAACATTCTAATTTTAGTGTATATTTTCATTAATAATTACAACAAAAATCTACGATGATGTTGCGAGTGCTGCAACCTAAATGACGCAAACCAATCTTGCCGTAACACTGCTGATCCAGCTAGAATCCCAAGGATTCTGACTAACTCGAGATTTACTACGATCTGATTTGCGTCAGACGCAAGATCTGATGTAAGTGACGATACGAACGCAAGCAACTTCAATCGCGGAGAATTTTTGCTGACGTCCTACGACAGCAGCGTATTCCATCCGGCCAAGTTCCATACCGTCTCGCGAGACGCAAGTCAGATAAAAATGGCAAATCAGCCGTCAAGAACGCCCGATTACGACCGATTACAGAAGAGTGACGAGTAATTAGAGCTAGATGACGAAGCAAGGCAAATGAGAGCCACTCTAAATCAGCCACATTAGAAAACCGATCCAGAAATTTCGCGCGATTCACGAGACATAATGCTAACCGAAATAAAGAGTATGCGAGCGCTATGAGCCATATGAGTCATATGAGCCGTATGAGTCAGCTAAAAATGACGAGGATGCTGACGTGGAAAATAAATAATGAACCGAGAGAGATGATATACGGGTGTACGATGAACGACCTCCGGAATTCGCGAGATCCGTGAAACGTACGTGATTAAAAGAAGCTCACGATATGATTCCGGAATTCGACGGAGTCTCGCACAAGCTACCGGAATTCTTAAGCACGACATCGTATGCCATGAAAAACACAAATCCAAGAGAGGAAAGCATGCTAGAAGCGATACTGTGTACAAAATTAAAAGGAAGAGCCATAACAGATTTCCTAACGCGAGATATACGCGACTTTGTAATTAAAAGTAATTAAAACGAGAACTGAGAGTACTATCTCAGCAAAAAGAGTACCACACACTTGCAATTAGAATTCAACACATTGAAACAAAAGATGGAAGAATCGGCAAGAGCGTTCGGATTATGAACAGATAAACTGGCCATGGAATAATATGATTCAATGATCGAAGGACGACAAAGCATGATGGAATCAAAAAGAGCGATCTTAGAAATTATACAGCAACAGGCCCTATATAATTTTCAATTAGGACAAGATGACATAAAATTATTAGTACATGCGCAACACTATACGACGTTGCAAGACGCCATAACCGACGCGAACGTGAACGAAAAATTAAGGGAAATTCCCCCAACAGGAAATTTCGGGCGTCCGAAAGCATGTATATCCCATCCACCCGTGAAAATAGATTGCCGCAATGTTACAAATACGGAAAAATAGGATACTACGGCCGAGATTGCCGAACGAATAAATTTATCAGCCGATTCCCCCTACCACAACCAGACAGGCAACCACGTATAAATGCAATGAATAAATACTGCACGCACTGCAAAAAATACATAACCGTGCAGAATGCTGGGTACTTCACGACAAAATCGAAAAAGGGGTCACTCGCCAAACCAAAAATAATAATGCAAATAAAACGCAAATAAATACAATGATAAAGACGAGACGAGATAAATCGCGAAAAAAGAACACTGACTCAGAGTCAAGCAGCAATAGCGGTGACGAAAGTGAAAGACCGAAGGTCAGAGCTACGCGCGCGGTCGGAAAGTATCAAGTAACACAAGTCACGCGAAGAGAAGCGCGCAACGGGCTAGAATTAATAACATTATCAATAAAAGAGGCAAAAAAGGGGAAAACAACTTTTCTCTTAGACACTGGCGCTACACCTTAATGAAAATCGGAAATTTCAAAAGCGAAACTCCAGTGCATGAGAAACGCATTGCGTTAATTGGCGTGACAGGACATAAGACCCACACGTTAGGAAAGGTAAAATTAACAATAAAACTAAAGAAAAGAAGAAATTCGCCACTCAGTATACGTGGTCAGAGACGATTTTCCCATGGATTACAAGGGAATACTCGGAATCAATTTCCTAGTTAAACAAAAAGCAAGATGCGATCACGGGAAAAAAATATTAAGTATCGGTAACAAATCTGAAACTGCAACCATATCAAAAAGTACTGCTAAAACCGCGCAGCGAATTATCGAAGCAATTACCCATAAAAATCAGATAATAAGACCAGAACAACCGAGACCAGAACAACTGTATTTATCAGATGCTGCCTGATGAATCCCAAAGAATTCACTTGTCCGATAAATATAATGAATACAACCGAAGAACCCGTTGAAATAAGCATATCAATAGTGAACTTAGAAGAAATAGAAACAAAGAGCATTGAAATACTGAATACGGTAAAAAAAGACACTGAGACTATAGGCGAGAGGAGAAAACGAGTGCGAGAACAATTACGCACAGGTCACCTAAACATCGAAGAAAAAGAAACAGTGGAACAAATATGTAATGACTATTGCGACATATTTCATTTGGAGGGTGACTCAATCTCACACACGATCGCGGTGCAACACGAGATCATCACGCGCGCAAATAGCGCACCGGTCAATGTCCGACCATATTGCCTGCCCGAGAAACACAAGGCGGAGGAATAAGCAGATAAAAAAAATGCTCGAAGAAAAAATTATCCGTTCAAGCACAAGCCAGTGGAACGTCTCAAAATTAGTCGTCCTAAAGAAGGTCGAGTATCTAAACTATGCATTGTCATAGACTTCCGGAAACTAAATAATTTAACAATAAAAGATTCGTTTCCTTTACCTAATATTATGGACATTCTCGACTAGCTAGAGAATGCAAAATACTCTTCGACGCTAGACCTCGGTCGGGTTACCATCAAATAGTAATGCACGACAAAAATAAAAGCAAAATGGCTTTCTCCACGCCGTACGAGCATTACGAGTTTAATCGGATGCCCTTTGGTTGCGCCCGCCACGTTTCAGCGATTAATGAATTCGGTGTTAGCGGGAATACAGGGCATAAGATGCTTTGTATATTTGGACATCGTCGTTTACGACGACCAAACTTAAAAGAACATAATAAAAGACTAATCGAAGTATTCCAAAAATTAAGAAACTATAACCTGAAATTACAACCGAACAAGTGTGAGTTCCTAAGAAAAGAAGTGACATACTTAGGTTACATTATTTCAGAAAAAGGTAATATATTATTCCAAATTTATTAAAAATAACGGCCATAACAAACTTTTCAATACCCAAAAAAGTAAAAGACGTGTAATCCTTCAGAGGATTAGGTAGGTATTAC
Organism: Pogonomyrmex barbatus; assembly: GCF_055798465.1. Classification (NCBI taxonomy): domain Eukaryota; kingdom Metazoa; phylum Arthropoda; class Insecta; order Hymenoptera; family Formicidae; genus Pogonomyrmex; species Pogonomyrmex barbatus. Next base: position 2,937,012 of record NW_028297149.1, read on the forward strand.
AGAAGATTCATTGAAAATTTTTTGAAGATCGCAAAATTATTAACGAAATTAACCAGAAAAGATGAAACATTCAATTCAATTGGACGGAACAACAAAAGAACAATAAAACGCATTCGAAACGCTAAAAGAAAGGTTAACGATCGTGCCAGTTACCCCGATTTTACAAAACAATTTATATTAATTACAGACGCATCCAATTACGCCATCGGAGCGGTATTGTCGCAAGGGCCAATGAGTCAAGACTGACCAATTGTTTACGCGAATAGAATTCTGACTAAAGCGGAACAGAACTATAATATGACGGAAAAAGAATTGCTAGCCGTAGAATGGGCAGTCAAACACTTTCGACCGTATCTATACAGAATAAAATTTCAAATGGTTATAGATCACAAGCCATTGATCTGATTAGCATAACAGATCTCGGCTCGCGATTAATTAAATGGAGACTCAAATTAGAAGAATACGACTATGAGGTGGTACATAAGGCCAGCAGAGGCAATATAAATGCTGACGCGCTTAGTAGAAATCCGATCGCGCTCAACACATAGATAAATAGCGTCGAGCGCGATTAAGGAAGAGCGCGAATACAGCACAGACGAAAAAGAACAAATACTATATGAATACACAATGCTTCTCTTGGAAGACATCAAGGTGTAACACGCATGATAAACCAAATAAAACTAATATACAACTGGCACGGATTAATGAAAGACGTGGAGGAGTACATCGCCAAATGCGAGTATTGCCAGAAAAACAAGTTAAGCAAAAAACTAAGATGCTCTAGTATTAACAAAAACGGCAGAAAGATTGTTCGAAAAATGCGCTCTCAGACATCGTGGGACCACTCATGGTCACCACGAAAGGAAATAAATACTTATTAATATTTCAGGATGACTTAACAAAATTCAGCAAAGCGATACCGATACCAGACCAAGAAGCAAATATAAAAAAATATTACAAATGTGAAATCTAAAATATAAAATATAAAAAATGTGAAATCTAAACTCAGAATGTTATCCGTACAACGATATGAATCTAGATTTCGACAAAAACAGGTGGTCCGTGTTGTATGAAACGTACGCGCAAGGGTTACTACGGACACGAGTATCTCGAGCCGAGTCTCACCGTCTATATAACGGTCCATTCGTAATCATCGATTGTTCTCAACAAAACGAATTTGTCAAGAGCGTAACCGTGGACGTGAGATTGGAATTTGAGATTAAGGAGAACATACCGATGAATATTACCACGTACTGTCTTATTATACACGATCGCGTGATTCAGTACAATCCGTTGACCAATGTTGTACGCAAGATCACCTAAGAGCATCGCTGGCATATGAGAGATAATAAAATCTATACGATACGATCTATAACGATACATCGAAATCAACCGCAGTCTCGAAAAATTACTCGTCATAGTCGTGCCAATGTTCGTAGACCTGCAAGGTCTCTTCGTTGGACAGTTTGTCGTAAAGGAGTTTGCTGCTCTCAGAGAACGGACCGTTTCTCTCTCATTACATTTTCGCAAACCCTATACCGTGACATTTCCTCGCAAGTGCCGATAAATCTCGCGCACGCTGGATGATACGTCATCACCATAAACTGCGATGAGACGACGAATGGTTCCATACAGCAAAGCTAAGAGTTTGATTAAAAATGTTATGCACGAAAGATGATGACAACAATGCTGTCGTATATGTCAAGGGACACGAAAAATGATAATGGTTGTGGAACTTGCTTCTGGACGATGAGCGAGAGCGCGTGTATGTCGAGACTCTGAATGCGGATGAAGACGTAGATTCTTTGAACAATCTGGACGCTGATAATACTATGCAATGCGGATATCACTACTAATTGCGCTTTACAAAATGTATTCATATTGTTTAATTGGTGATTAGATAATCATGAATAAAATAAATAAATCTGGTATATGAAATATGTTTTTTTATTTCTTTCCCTTACATTGACGATTACTTCTAACATTCCAACGATCCAATACATTTTTCCGATGAACTTTCAATCGACTAATCAAACTCGTCGCTCGCGATTATAACAACAGGGAGAAATGAAGAAGGACAGCATCTAAGACGAATCTTATATTGATTGAAATATAAACAAAACGTCTAGTACTTCAGATAAACTCAAGTTACATCCTACAAATTTTCATAGTTAGGCCTACTAAATCAGAGGTCGGTAAAACACTGAAATTGAATTGAGCACGGGCGCCCGCGAGCGCCCGCCTGTTGTGCACATCTCAGGAGCGTTTAATATTTTTAGTACCTTAAGAGTATCTAAAGTTCCGCATTTCCAAATGAAACTTAATTTATGGATCAATCAATTTCAATCTCGACAGTTGTTGCATTTTTCAAATTTATTATCTGTTGCACATTCAAGATAAGCAATAAATGAAGAATATATAAATTCACTTCAATTATTACATAATGAATTCGAATGTCGGTTTAGGGAAATGCATGTTTTAGAAGAAGACTTATTTATTTTTATGACACCTTTTACTGTTGATATTAATATTGTTCCCGCAGATATACAATTAGAATTAATAGATTTAAAATGTGACATTGCTCTTAAAATCGTTTTTATACAATGACTGACATCGTACAATTTTATTCATATATATTTCAAGAACGTTTTCCTCGACTACATGCTTGTGCTGCAAAAATAATGAGTATATTCGGTTCTACATATTCATGTAAACAATTATTTTCTATTATGAAATTAAATGAATCGATTACGCGAACAGTTAACAGATTCACATTTGAATGCAATAATTCGTTCAAGTTGTGCCAAAACGATAACACTTGATATATCATATATAATATCGAAAAACTATTATATGAATCAAATATTAATTAAATATTATAAGAGTTGTTTATTTAATATTATTATAAAAATTGTTTATTTAAAATAGATAGTTATTAATTTATGCTAATTCTGGGTCTGAATTTGTGCAACACAATATTTTTTTACTCCTTGAACAGCACGTTCAACGAACAGATTCCTGCTATCCCTTCTCCTCACTTTATTGCACTTAGCCGCCTAAGTGTCGGTCCACAATAAGTATTTAATCTTTAAGTCGTAAGAAATTGACCAATCATAGTCGATTATTCTTTTCATATTCGATTATAATTGGTCAATTTCTTACGTCTTAAAGCTTAAATCACCTATTGTGGACCGACACTAACGCTAGCCCCAGCGCGCTTGACTGGGCGCCCGCGAGCAGTGCCCACCCCTTTGCCGACCCCTAGCATACAGCAATGGGTTATACGCCGTTCGAATTAATGTACGGGCACCGAGCAAGCCTATCTACGGCACTGACGGCCCCACCGAACCGTACTACATATATGATAACCATGCACAAGAACTAAAGGGATGACTCGAAGCCACACAGAAACTCGCGAAGGAACACACGCGAGGCGAAACAAAAAGCAAAAAACTATGCCGACAAAAATACTAATAGTAAAACTTTCAGGGTAGGAGATAAAGTCCTCTTGCACGACGAAGCAGTACGTCGAGGACGATCGAAGAAATTAGAAGTACTATGGATAAGTCCATATTAAATAATCGAAAAAATTTCAGACGTGAATTATAAAATTAAATAAAAACGAAAAATCATGACTGTACATGCGAACCGACTCAATCTATTTATCGAAAATTAGAAAACGGACGCGCCTGACGGAACACTCGCGAGGAAAATTAGAAGAAACGTTAGTAGAAGCGAAGATATAATAGGATTAATAAATGAAATTAAACACATACCAATTGCGACGACGTAGCACACGTACAACTCGCCGCCACGTAGCGGCGCAGACTCGGATCTGTAGCGGGTCGCAGGCGTATCTCTCCTTGATCTACCCCGTGGACCTCTTTTGAGACGCCACTCGCAGACGCCGCCAACAATCATGATGCGCGCCCGCACGCGTAGCAGATTGCGGAAGTATATTCCCGTTCGCAAACCGTACAACGTTTTGTAACTATTCAGTGAGTACACTTTTTATTTCGTCAATCGCAAGTATAAAAACATTTAAAAAAAAAAGTAAAAAAAGTAAATGTAACAAAGGAAAGTACTATTATTGTAGTAGTAATTTTATTGCAGGTTCATTAATAGATTATGTACATATTGTTGCTCAACGGAAACCACGAGAAGGTGGTGGTCTTTTCCGTCAAAAAAATGTTTATCACAACACAACGTGTTATTTTCAAAGAATGAATGTATAGAAAAGAATAGAGAGTAGAGATGAAGAGAGTAGAATAGTAGAAAGGATAGATGGAAAGAAAAGAGACAGGAAAAGAAAGAAATTGAAGGAAAGAAAAATAGAAGGAAAAAATAAAAAGAAAAAATAGAAAGAATAGAAAATTGAAAGAATAAAAAGAAAATAGAAAGAATAGAAAGAAAATAGAAAGAATAAAAAATAGAAAGAAAAAATAGAAGGAAAGAAGAAATAGAATATAAAAGAATAGAAACAAGAGATAACAAGAGAGATAGGACGATAGAAAGATAGAAAGATAGAAAAATAGAAAAATAGAAAATAAAGCAGGAAAAAGACACGCGATACATAGAAAATAATTTGATTACGTAAAGGTTACTTTACAAGATTTATAACTCATGACAAAATTTCATTAAGAAAAACAAAACCATTTGAAAAATAAGATTACGTCTATAAATAAATAAATAAATAAATACGTTAATATATATGTATATATAAAATTTATGTATGTTATATGTAAATAAAACATGTGTTTGTTTTAATGCAAGTTCTCAATAAATTTGCCAGGTGTTAATGCTACTTAAATTTTGATTTATTTTATCAAACGCCACATGTACTAAATGTTTCTATTTATGCAAGAAGCATTTAAAGCTATAATTATTTTGTTCAAATGTATTTAACGAGATATAGATCTCGATTTATATCACAGATAACGTGTCATAATGTTTGAAAAATAACAGCAAAAGATATACATTTCTACGCAATTTTAATATCTATATATAGTATCAATATGAACAATTATAATTATTGTTGCATCGTGTCATAGCCTACATTTCGTAAAAGAACGCTTCGATTTGATACTCATGATGTACAAACTTTGCATAAATAAATAAGTACTCAATCAATGAAACATGAAAGAATATCAGCGTGAGGGTCAGGGATAATTATTACTTAATAATTTTATACTTAATTATTTTATTCTTACGTGTGTTCTTTTACGAAATATAGGCTCATTCTATGACAGGATGCAACAATAATTATAATATTGTTTATTAAAACAAACACATGTTTTATTTACATGTAACATACATAAATTTTATATATACATATATATTAACGTATTTATTTATTTATTTATAGATAATCTTATTTTTCAAGTGATTTTTCTTAATGATATTTTGTCATGAGTTATAAATCTTGTAAAGTAATCTTTACGTAATCAAATTATTTTATTAATTATGTATCGCGTGTCTTTTTTCTGCTTTATTTTCTATTTTTCTATCTTTCTATCTTTCTATCGTCCTATCTCTCTTGTTATCTCTTGTTTCTATTCTTTTATATTCTATTTCCTTCTATTCCTTCTTTCCTTCTATTTTTTCTTTTTATTTTCTATTCTTTCTATTTTTTTCTTTCTATTTTTCCTTCTATTTTTCTTTTCTTCAATTTCTTTCTTTTCCTATCTTTTTTCTTTCCATCGATCTTTTCTACTATTCTGTCTCTACTCTCTATTCTTTTCTATACATTCATTCTTTGAAAATATAACACATTGTGTTGTGACAAACATTTTTTTGACGGAAAAGACCACCACCTTCTCGCGATTTCCGTTGAGCAACAATATGTACATAATCTATTAATGAAACTAAAAAATTACTACCACAGTACTTTCCTTTGTTTATTTACATTTACTTTCTTTACTTTTTTTTAAATATTATTTATACTTGCGATTGACGAAATAAAAAGTGTACTCATTGAATAGTTACAAAACAAATAACATTGATGTTAATTTTTAATTGCTTTCTCTATTAAAAATAAGTTTTCTTATATTGAAAATGAAGGTTTCTTTTTTAAAAAAATGCGTACATATTGGCCAGGAGTGGATTTTTTTCTTTATTTATTTACGCTCCTGCTTTTCATCATTTTCTAATACATTTATATTTACTTTAAATATTTATTTATTGGAAAATATATAACTATATTTGTTTTATTAATTAATAATTACATATGTTTTATTAAATGTGTAATTACATTAGTTTTTTTAATAAATAAAGATAAGATATATATATATATATATACGTATATATCCCTTCTTTATTTATCAAAAAATTAATGTAATATGTGCGCGCGCGCGTACGTGTGTGTGTGTGTGTGTGTGTGTGTGTGTGTGTGTGTGTGTGTGTGTGTGTGTGTGTGTGTGTGTATGAGCGAAGAGCAGACGTAGCGCGAAGAATCGCGCACGCTTTAGCTATCGCTTGAGAAAGAAAAAAGGACAGGAAGCAAACAGAAAGAGACAGGCAAAGAAAGAGTCACCAGAAAAAGTCGTACAGAAAGAGTCAGTACAGCTATCCTGTCCGATGCTAGTCGAAGTGGTGCGATTCGACGCGAGCACACGTACACGATCTGCTCGCTTATGTGGCATGCTGTAAACTTCCCGAATCTGGCAGCTCTGCCTGTGACTCTCCTTTTGGAGAAAAATCTTGCTTCTCTCTTTTTCCGGAGACTTGCGAGCTTCTTTTTTCTGGAGGAAAAAAGATGACTTTTTCTTCCTCCCGAGAACGATGTTCGCCTTTTCTTTCCGGAGCGTTCCACTTCATCTTTGGACAAGAGGGAGGGAATGATTTCCAGAGACTCTGCGTGCCTCAGCATTCCTCAAATCTCTGTCTCAGCATTTCTCCTAAGTCTCTTGGGAAAACTCCGGGAAAAACCGAGAGTGAAGCAATCTTCTCTTCTTCAAACGGAATCCAGCGCAGAGTGTTCAGATGTTTCGACAATTCCTAGAGATTCTTCCTTTCCGGATGATCTTTTTCAGGAATATTTCCGCTGAACCCATTTCTTCCCTTAAAATAAATAAACTCACGCAACAACAAAGAACGTAACTTTAAAAATAATTTAAAAATAAGAAAGAATCCAAATAAGAAGGGAGGACGGCGAGACGCGACCACGAACCAGTCGTAAAACTCGTAATTATTTTGCGAAAAAATATCACCTCAGTCAGAAATCGAACTTGGATCTCCTGCTTACCGGGCAAGCATCTTATCCATTCGACTACCGAGACATATGATGATATTTATCGCAAATAACGTTTAGAATAACATGTCAACAATACAATGATATATACGTATATTACAATATACACATATACATGTATTCTCTCAAATCCCCACGACCGATACTCCAGAGAGATGATAGTTCTATTCTCTCGATGCAAGTCGGTCTGCAGCGGCGACACCCTCCAACGCCATTGGCAAATATACAAATAATTCTCCTGGAGCGCGACAGGAGAGATTGCATCAAGCATGGCTCGAGCCCCCGAAGATCACACAGTCCATCAAAATTTATACAGGCTCCGCTTCCCCTACAAAATAAATAAAACTTTTCCTAGCTGTTTTTTAGAAAAATGAGCTAATCTATCCGCATGAACTATCTTTTTCCTATGCCTAGCTGATTTTTATATACAGAAGACAACATTACTAAACTTCTTATTATTGTATAGATCTTCCCAGCTACTTTGCAACTTGGGAGCTCTTCCTCTCTTCTTTCGAGGATTGAAGAACACCTTTTTCAAAATGACTCTGATGAGCCCTCCGATCATATCAAATTTTGGCTCGAGAAGACTTCATCTCCATCCTTTTTCTAGTTGAATCATGAATTTACTCCAGTTTTTCTCTGAGCTTCCTAATATAATTTCCTACTGAACTACTTTTCTGCACTTCTGGGGAATTCCCTCTCAACAAGTCCACTGGTAATCTAAGATCTCGGGCAAAGTACATTTCCGCAGGAATCACACCCATAGTTTCATGTTTCGAAGATCTATATGCCATCAAATACAAAGGAATCCAACGATCCCAATCTTTTTGATTCTCGGAGATAATTTAGCTAAATAATTCGTTATTGTTTGATGCTGACATTCAACTTGCCTATCCGACTAAGAATGAAAAGCAGTGGAGTTACATCAATCCTTGTCCCATTTACATGTGGTCCCAATAAAATCGCTTCCGAATTTTTTCTAATGTCTTATTAACATCAAAATGTCCCCTAGTCGAAGCCATGATCTTCCTCCAAAATGTGTCTAATCCGCTTTCGAGGAGCAATTAGCTGAAGAATGCTTGTCTTCAAATTCGGAGCTTTCTTATAAAAAAACTCTATTTTTAAAAACGAGAGCATCCCAAATCTCCAGTAAATTTTCGTGGGAGTGCTTCGACTAAGGAGGGCGCTCCCTGCAACTTTGTCCCAATAGATGTGTAACGATACGCCTTCCGCGCATCGTTCTAGCCGTAAGTGCGACTGGGCTCCGCGCCCGAAACTGAACATATCAATCATTGCGCGCGCGCTCGAAATCGAACACACTGATCGTTGCGCGTGCAACAACGTGCACTCGTCACGTGCGTGTCAAAATACCGTTGACGATCCGCGTTATTTTTCAACCTGCAAAATAACAAAACTCGGATATATAAACCTGGTTGATTCCCGGTAAAATAATTACCAGACCGATCCCACCCTTCGAACCATCTCCATCTTCGCCGAGCATACTCAACACTGATATTATCCTTTGCAAAAGTGAGAAAATCGGGACAGAGCAAAGGCTGTTGAAATTCTCATTCCTCGACAAGCATATTTGTCACTTTGTCCTCCAATTCTCCAATTCCGAGACGGAACATTTTCAGTTTCATCACTCCTACCATCATACGAGCCCCTGGGGCAGAGCATTCTCAGTCTCCGCAACCATGTACTTGTCTCTCGTGTAAAATCCAACAGCAGGAGCGAGCATTCTCCTGATTTTCGAAAGCGTATTCAGCTCGCGGTAGCAAGGAATAACGTGGCGTACACCACGAGCGTTACAAACCACCCGACAAACCACCGATCAATCACGCGTCTACGCAATCATTAGGCCCCGCCGTCCAATCACTCGCCCCGACGCACGCGCTTTGCATTCCGAATATACATCGCATACTTCACGCGCTTGGCACGGCACACATCGACAAAACTATCATACATACCGACAGCGCGCTGAGCGAATCTATTCCACTGTGCATATATATCCACACTAGCACTTTAAATAAATTTATTTATTTGTCCAACTCCTGAGTCGAATAATTTTATTAACCTTCGGCAATCGACGAGCATGTTCGCGCACCTGAACTTGCACGCCCGGCGAGGACGAACCGTTATAGATGATTCTTAAGTCCTCTTCCTGTTCCTTTCTCCATTCCTCTAAACTTTCCCTCTCAAGGATCAGATATTCTTCTCCTCTTTAGTAGCTTCCTTCGATTCTATCGTCGCACAATAATTACATTTGATTGCTTCACAATGTCGCCTTGATAATCCATCGGCATTATCGGCATTGTGAGTCTTTTCGATAAATGACTTCAAACTCATACTGCTGTAATCTCTCAAGCCAACGTGCCAATTGTCCCTCCAAATTCTTGAAGGACAATAGCCATTTAAGTGACACGTGATGCGTACAAATCGAAAACTTTCGCCCGTAAAGATAATAGTGAAAAGATTTCACCGAATCCACGATAGCTAAAAGTTCTCGATAGGTAACACAATTTAGAAATGTCAGTTGAAATGTCAATAATTTTTCTCAGTTTTATTAAATACACGACTAAAATAAGCTATAATCTTTTCCATTCCATTTTACTTCTGTGACCGCACCAATTCCATCATTTGAAGTATCCATGTCTAAAATAAATTTTCCTTCTCCACATGGAAACAATAATATGGAGAGGATATTAATATTTGTTTTATTTGTTCGAAAATTTTTTGACATTCCTCCCCCCAAGAAAAATTAATTTGGTTTTCCATTAATTTATACAGAGGTTTTGCTAATGTAAAGAAGTCTTTCACAAATCTTCGATAATAAGAACAAAACTCAAGAAAGCTTTGCAATTGCTTCTTATTATGTGGAATTGATCAATCTCTCACTGCAGCAATCTTTTCCGGGTTCGTGGTAACTTTCCTTGCCGAAACAACATGCCCTAAATATTTAACTTCTTTATCAAACAGATTACATGTCTTTAGATTGACCTTTATGTTAACTTCCCGAAATCGAAGAAAAACTTTTCTTAAATTTGCTATCATTTCTTCAAAACTCTTACTGAATATAATTATGTCATACAAATAAGCTAAGCAAATTTTTCTAAGTAAATTTTGTAAAACCTGTTCCATTCTTTCAAAAGTGGCAGGAGCGTTACACAGACCGAATGGCATTAATCGTAAACTATCATAACCTGTCCCCAACGGAAAAAGCTGTTGTATCTTTATCTTCCGAAATGAATCTTAATCTGCCAATACCCATTCTTTAAATCTAAAGTGGAAAACCAAGAATTACCTGAAAGACGATCGAGGATATCATCTATCCAAGGAAAAGAGTAAGAATCTTTTACCATTATTTCATTTAACTTCCTGAAATCCACGCAAAAGCGTATTGTACCATTTTTCCTCACTAATACCGCAGGAGACATCCACGGACTTTTTGATTCCTCTATTACTCCCGCTTGTTTCATTTCCTCAATCGCTTTGGCCACCTCGTCTTGCATGTGGATAGGGATTCGAGGAGGGGCCTGCTTAATTGGACGACAATCCTTCAATTTAATTTCGTGCTCAACTAATTCATAATTTCCGGCAACAACATTTTCAGATATGTCCTGGAATTTATTAAGAAAATTAATAAAAAAAGGCTCCTCTTGGGTTTCATTTAAATTAGAAGAAAGTAAAAAGTTCTTTCAAATTCTTAGAGACTTTTCCTTCAATTCTATCAGAACATCCAAGAGAGGTTCTTTCTATTCTTCGACATTTTGAAATCGATACTTTATTTTCCTCTACAGGATTAATTATCGAATCAAAATTATTCTTTAATTTCAATTTTCTAATAAAATCTACTTCTAAAATCATCTTTAATCTGTGCCACAAATGCTGGAAATTCTTTGAGATATTTTCCCAAACTAATTTGAACTAACTCTCTCGTCTCTATTGAAACTTCTTTCCAATAGAGGATTTCAAATCGAAACCTTCTTGTTCAAGTTTTCTCTCATTCCTTACCAACAATCTCTTATTAAATCTCCTATTAAAAATTGTAATGTCGGAGCCCGTATCAATTCTGAAAATACATTCTCGTTCATTCACTCTTCTATGATAACAAAAATTAATCGGGCCTCTTTCTCTGTTAATTGAATCCGCTCCGTTTAATTCGACCAATTCTAGTTTCCCTTCCCTACAGGATAATCTGACCGAAAGTGTTCCGTCTTCCCGCATTGTTAACATTCTCCAGTATTTTCCTTATAATTTGCCCCAACTCTTTCCTTTTTCTGTACAAGATCTTTCCTCCCCTCTCTTCGCTCTTTTTCTTATTTATAAAATTTCCGTGTTCCCTTCCCTCCGAACGTCTTTCAGAAAAATTGACGAAACGCCTTTCAAAATAAACTCTCCTCTTTCCAAAATCTCGATTCTCCCTTCTAATATTTAAATTTTCTTCTTGCAAAACTTCAATTATCTTTGCTTTCTCGATAGCCGTTCTCAGCAAGGTAACTTCTTCCAATTAAAGAGTCCTTTTCATATAACTATTCGTTAACGCCGAAATGAATTGCATGCAAGCAATTTTATCCCGAACCGCGTGTGTACACTCCGGACAAGCCAATCGCGACAATTTTCGGATTTCGATTTCAATTTCGAAACCGAATGTAGCCAGATCTTCACCAAACTTCGGTTTCCTATTTGTAAATAAGGAGTAATAGGTCTGAGACAAAATGCCCCTCGCCAAAATGTAATTTCAATCTTCCTCTATACTGCAAATCCAAAATTCTCTTCCTTGCGTATATTCTCAAGAACCGAACGCCTTTTCCCTCAAATATGAATGCAACAGCTTTCGCGGCATCATTCTAATGATTCGCCCGTGCAATTAAGTCGAATTGCGAGAAGAATTCTCACAACGAAACTCCCCCATCATAAAAATCGGACTTTAACTTATAGCCTATCTCCGCGTGTCTGCGCGCGACATTCTCATTTTCTGACGCGACTCTGTTATTGGAAGGACTTATCTGTATTGCTCCTCTAAGCTGTTAAATTTCTTCGTCGCGCTGTCGTAGCTGCGCTGCGAACTCAATCTCTCTGCGCGACGATTCCTCTCTCAGCAAGCGCACCTCCTTGATAACAGCCTGTAAACGACGCTAATATTGCCGCTTTCGGCGTCTCCTGACGAGGGCTTTTCCTAAAATTCATTGTCGAAGCCATTTAGAATTGCCGTCGAAATATTGCCGTAATATTCCGGACGAGCCCCCAAAATGTAACGTCCGCGTCAGTCACAATCACTAATCACGCACTAACCACGCTCCCGCGATTCCGCACACTTGCATGATATGCTAGGAAGTCGCCCTTGTAATTCAGCACTCTTTTACAAAACACAAAGCTTTATTCAAACCAGAACAACTACAGGAATTTGGCGGATACACTTCCTGGATGTTTTGCGCGATGACTCGTGGCGGATACGCGTAAACAAACACTCCGTTGCCCCGAAAAGCGCTTCGCTTCTTCTCCATACGGCGGCTCGACTCCACTTGGCCGCAGAAGACTCGCGCGGGCATAATAATATTAGCAATGAAGGTATTGGAAAAAATTTTCTAATCAAGACTATTAAATGTTGGATAAAACAAACTCTTAATAAAGAAACTGCTGTAACTGCTGCAGCACCTACCTATTGCAGCATTTAATATAACGGTTTGACAATTCACAGATTGTTCCAATTACCTGTTGAACATGATCATACTCCTAAATATAAACAATTATTTGGTCATGTATTGAAAGTTCTACGAGCGGATAAATGATGTTATACTTTTTATAATAAATAAAATATCAATGATATCTAATTTAATTTTAATGTAAATACATCTTCGATTATCCGAAATATACGAGTATGACATTACTGAATGTAATGATGGCTAGTTTGGTCGAAAACATATTCTTTTATTTGGAGATTTTCTTCAATTACCTCCTGTATACGAAGATTTTGTTTTTGTTCATTCATTGAAAGAAAAAATTGATAAATATATTAGCGCATTAGGAAAACCCACCATTAATTTGTGGACTACATTATTTGAATATGATGAATTGACAATTAATATGCGAGCAAGGAGATATGATTTATCATGAATTATTATCGCGTATTCATATAGATTTATTGACAAATTCAGATCATCGAGATTCTTCAAAGAAAAATATCTTTTATGAATACTTCTTTTGATTCAAGATTGGATGGAATATGTAATTTTATTATCAATTTATCAGTTGACATTGTATGTTTACTCCCTTGTCATATATGTGATATTTTAAGCATTGCAATGTTGAATTATATTAATTCACAAAAAATATTATTAATTGCTGAAGACACGATAGATTGTATACCATATAATAAAAGAGAATGTATTGAAAGTATTATTGAAAAATGATGAAGATGATATTAGAACAGCTGGACTTTCGAAACAAATTATTTCTGCACGCGCGTCGAGTGTTGTGAAACTCGATTCTGTTTCCCAGGCGTAACAATATATATATAGAACATAAAGAATCACGTAGTATACTCCAAATGCGGGAATTTTGGGACACCTAAAATTGTATTTCAAATCAAGATTTTAAATTTTTATTAAAAATTTAAATTGTTGAAGAAATTAGGATGACTTAATCTTATTTTCTTAATTTATTGTAATCACAGCTTAAAAAACATGAATTCCACTCCTTAAAAAACATGAAGAA